>NW_026652285.1:44886110-45059331 GCF_009828535.3 Hylobates moloch
AAATTGTATGTACAAGAGATTTATTGGGAGAGGGTAAGGTGTAAAAAGTAAATGGAGAGGGCAGAGTAGGGAAGAAAAGCCTTCAGATTGTGACGAAGGTATGATATCTCTGAAAGGAGAGCAGAGCTAAATTTGTAGGACGGGCCTCGGATTGTAACACAGTTCTGAGAAAGTCTGGCCAGGTCAATGGGGAGTCCCTGGGCAAATTTCCCAGGGGACTTCTATAGAGAAGTCCCCATCCGGCAAGAATGGCTCCCTCTATGTGTAGTTACTTACTATGTGTAGTTACTGGCTGGGAGCATCCCAGGGGAAGCATAATCTCAATGTGAGAGCCACAGCAGAAACAGAAGTTTGGCAGCTGGAAGCTGTCAGTCAGCTCTGCTCCTGAAGCAAGTGCCCTTCAAGGGACATCCGAGAGGTGCACCTCCATGTCTGCCATTTTTCAGGAAAGTATGGTTTTAGAAAAATACCAAGAGGCACTGCTTTGGGGTCCCAAGTGGGACCATGAGGCATGATCCCACAGGGGAAAAGGAAGTAAAAAAAGTGTTCACATTTTCACCTTCATAGAATCAGAAATTTGAGAGCACAATTCAGGATTAAAGGAGACAGGCAAAAAACATGGCAGGAAATGACCAACTGACTTTTTACAAACAGGGGTATCTAATACTCAGAGTTACATTTTTTGTGTGTCCCAATAAAATCCTTTGTGTCATTGCAAGCCATCAGTAAAATCTTATGTGTGTACAAACACCTCATGGGAACATGTGTGTGCATGTGTGTGTTTAAGTCAAGAAGAAAGGCTGTGTTCTATTTGTAGGTCAATAAGATACAAAACCAGGTGCAGTGGCTCATGGCTATAATTCCAGCACTTTGGGAGAGGTCAAGGCAGGAGGATCATTTGAGGCAAAGACTTTGAGACCAGCCTGGGCAACAGACCAAGACTCTGCCTCTACAAGAAATTAAAAAATTAGCCAGGGGCAGTGGCACATGCATGTAGTCCCAGCTACTTGGGAGGTTGAGGAAAGAGGATTGTTTGAGCCTAGGCTGCAGTGAGCTAAGGTAGTGCCACTGCACTCTAGTCTGGGCACAGAGCAAGACCCTGTTTCAGAAAAAAAGATACTAAACAGGGACATTGTTGCAGGAAAAGAAAGACAATTCATAAATGAATTAATTCTGTAGAAACAGGAGTTTCGAGACAGAGGTGGTCACTAGAGAGCATAGTTACCCAGGAATTCACAGGAACCTTGGGAAGGCATTGGAAATTCCAGATTGTGCAATGAGAGCATTGGATCCATTTTGTCTAGCTTTCCTGGGGTCAATGCAGATTGACTTCAACTACGAGGTCTTCATGCTTAACCACTGCCAACCCATAGAGTCATGTATGGAGATGTGAAACAGTGGTAAGAATAAAGAAGAGACACCAAGAAATTACATTGCTTTCCAGGGTTTTCCTCTGTCTTCTATGCAATTTTTAGTGCAATTCTGCTAACATATCTTTTCTCCTTCTCTATACCTCCTTTATAAGATATAATGGTTTCAGTGGTCTATCACATAGAACGCCACTCTTCAGACTGGGCTGAGAAAGTGTTATACGTTATTTTTTCCCATTCTGCAAACAAATCCTTGTTTTTAAATCTAACTGATTGGCATGGATCTCATAAATAACCACCTGTCTCAGACCCAGAACGCCTTATCTCTTCACTTATTCCAATTTTAACTGGTGTATTGAAGCTTTCTTCAATTAATAATAACAATAGTAATATTTGTATGAATATCTACCTAAATTATTTCCCATGTATTATCTTCGAAAAGACCCAGTAATGCAGGCAGGGCAAGTATTAATATTGCAAACACTTATAGATGAGAACATTTAAGTTTTGAGCGGATGGTATAAAGTCATGCTGTAAATGGTACAGCCAGAATTTGAATCCAGATATTTAATGTTAAAAAGCCTCCCTTTTCCATTATACTGCTTTTCTAAGGCTCCTTCCATGTGGATCTAAATAGTCCATGATTTGGTGACATTGGGAGTCACAAATATGTTTTAAGCAATGGCAGTATCTTTCTAGGGACCCTCTCTTAAGAAGTAGACCCTGAGACAAGGGTTTGAATGCAAGTACAGACATACCTCAGAGATATTGCAGGTTCAGTCTCAGACTATTGCAATAAAGCAAGTCACACATTTTTCATTTCCCAGTACATATAAAAGTTATGTTTATATTACACCAAAAGTAATTGCAACAAAAGCCAAAATTGACAAATGGGATCTAATTAAACTAAAGAAGCTTCTGCACAGCAAAAGAAACTATCATTAGAGTGAACAGGCAACTACAGAATGGAAGAAAATTTTGGCAATCTATCCATCTGACGGAGGTCTAATATCCAGAATCTACAAGGAACTTACATAAATTTACAAGAAAAAAACAAACAACCCCACCAAAAAGTGGGCAAAGGATATGAACAGACATTGCTCAAAAGAAGACATTTATGCAGCCAACAAACATATGAAAAAAAGCTCATCATCACTGGTCATTAGAGAAATGCAAATCAAAACCATGATGAGACACCATCTCACACCAGTTAGAATGGCGATTATTAAAAAAGTCAGGAAACAACAGATGCTGGTGAGGCTGTGGAGAATTAGGAATGCTTTTACACTGTTGGTGGGAGTATAAACTAGCTCAGTCATTGTGGAAGACAGCGGGGCGATTCCTCAAGGATCTAGAAGCAGAAATACTATTTGACTCAGCAATCCCATTACTGGGTATATACCCAGAGGATTATAAATCATTCTACTATAAAGACACATGCGCATGTATGTTTACTGCAGCACTACTTACAATAGCAAAGACTTGGAACCAACCCAAATGCCCATCAATGATAGACTGGATAAAGAAAATATGGCACATATACACCATGGGATACTATGCAGCCATTAAAAAGGATGAGTTCATGTCCTTTGCAGGGACATAGATGAATCTGCAAGCCATCATTCTCAGCAAACTAACACAGGAACAGAAAACCAAACACCACATGTTCTCACTGATAAGTGGGAGGTGAACAATGAGAACATATGGACACAGGGAGGGGAACATCACACACTGGGCCTGTTGGGGGGGTGTGGCGCAAGGGGAGGGAGAACATTAGGACGAATACCTAATGCATGTGCGACTTAAAACCTAGATGACAAGGCCGGGTGTGGTGGCTCACACCTGTAATCCCAGCACTTTGGGAGGCCAAGGTGGGTGGATCACGAGATCAGGAGAGCGAGACCATCCTGGCTAACACGGTGAAACTCCATCTCTACTAAAAATACAAAAAAAAAAAATTAGCTGGGCGTGGTGGCGGGCACCTGTAGTCCCAGTGAGAATGCATGAACCGGAGGGACTTGCATGAGCCCACATACACCATGATCCAGCCTGGGGAAAAAAATCATCCTATAGATGATAGGTTGATAGTAACAAACCTGCATGTTCTGCACATGCATCCCAGAACTTAAATAGAATTTAAAAAATAAATCTATTTTTGTCCTCACAGCATGCAGTCTACCCTGAAGTACCTCTAGAATTTTTCTATGAGAAGGGATTACGACAGCAATCTGGATGGAAATAGGGCCCAGGAAACTTGTCTTAAGAGATATGTTGAGATATGTGTATATAGAAAGCATATTAAATCAACAAACAAAAAAAGTTATGTTTATATTATACTGTATTATATTAAGTATGCAATACCACTGTGCCTGAAAAAGCAATGTACATACCTTCATTTTAAAATATCTTGTTGCAAAAAAAAAAAAAAAAAAAAGTCTTGTTGCTAAAAAAGGCTACCAATCATCCAAACCTTCAGCAAGTTGTAATCTTTTTGTTGGTGGAGGCTCTTAAATCAGTGTTGATGGCTGCTAACCAGGATGGTAGTTGCTGAAGGTTGGAATAGCTGTGGCAATTTCTTAAAGTAATAGTGAGGTTTGCTACATCAGTTGACTCTTCCATTCAGGAAAGATTTCTCTTAAGCATAAGATGCTGTCTGATAGCATTTTATCTATATAACTTCTTTCAAAATTAGTATAAATGCTCTCAAACTCTGCTGCTGCTTTATTAACTAACGTTATGTCATATTTTAAATCCTTTGTTGTGTCATCTCAATAATGTTCACAGCATCCTCACCAGGAGGAGATTCCATCTCAAGAAACCACTTTCTTTGCTCATCCATAAGAAGCAACACCTGAACTGTTCAAGATTTTGTTTTCTTTTTTGAGACAAGGTCTTGCTCTGTTGCCTAGGCTGGAGTGCAGTAGTATGATCATGACTCACTGCAGCCTCCATCTCCTGGGCTGAAGCAATCCTCCCGCCTCAGCCTTCCAAGTAGCTGGGACTACAAGCACATGCTATCATACCCAGCTAATTTTTTTTAAAAAATTATTTTAATAGAGAGAAGTTCTCACTATGTTGCCCAGGCATGTCTCAAACTCCTGAGTACAAGTGATCCTCCTGCCTCAGCCTCCTAAAGTGCTGAGATTACAGTCATGATTACTAGGATTACAGGCCCACTTCACCAGGCCCTGTTCAAGTTTTATCATGAAGTTGCAGCAATTCAGTCACATTGTCAAGCTCCACTTCTAATTCTCCTATTTCCACTACATCAGTAGTTATTTCCTCCACTGAAGTCTTAAACCCCTCAAAGTCATCCATGAGGGTTGAAATCAACTTCTTCCAAACTCCTGCTAATGTTGCTATTTTGACCTCCTCCCATGAATCACAAATGTTTTTTTTTTTGAGACGGAGTCTCACTCTGTTGGCCAGCCTGGAGTGCAATGGCATAATCTTGGCTCACTGCAACCTCGGCCTCCCAGGTTCAAGCAATTCTCCTGCCTCAGCCTCCTGAGTAGCTGGGATTACAGGTGCCTGCCACTACACCTGACTAATTTTTGTATTTTTAGTAGAGATGGGGTTTTGCCATGTTGGCCAGGCTGGTCTTGAACTCCTGACCTCAGGTGATCCACCCACCTTGGCCTCTCAAATGCTGGGATTACAGGTGTGAGCCACTGTGTAGGGCCCACAAATGTTCTTAGTGGCATCCAGAATGGTGACTCAGCACATGCTGTTGGAAAAAATGACACCGATAGACTTGCTTGACGCAGGGTTGCCACAAACCTTCAATTTGTAAAAAACAAAAGCAGTATCTGCAAAGCACAATAAAGCAAAGCAAAATAAAATACGGTGTCTCATTATAGTTTATTTTACGAGGTCTACAGTTTATTTTAGGAGGTGAAGAAGATCCAGGAGAATGGGGAAATGTCAAGGGGGGAAAAGGCAACCAATAAAGTCTGAAATTAAGATAGCTAAGATTCTAAGTGACTGAAGCATAATCTTTGTAATCTCTCTGGGGAAACTCTTGGAGCTGTGAAGAACACAAAGCTCAGTTATCCCACCTGAAAGGCGAGGGAGCTGGGGTGTGCCTAAACTCCAGCCAGTCTTTGGTTAAGGGCTGCTCCCAGTGAATGTAATTCTGCCAAACTTCCAGCAGACTGGACAGCAAAACTGGCTCAGGTAGTGAGAGAAAGCCCTCAGGGAAGAAATACAAGTGCTGGCAGCTGGCAGTTGGGCCCGTATGCACTGAAGTGGTACAGATTAAGGAATATGAGTCAGGCACCAAAGCATCTTCGTGGAAGTTTCAATGGAACAGCCTATACACAGACATCATGCTCACTTTTCTCTAATAATAAATAATTGGAATAGAATATAGCGTTACAATTTTAAGAGCCCTTTCACATATATTATAGGATTATTAAAAAGTCCTTTGATATAAACAGCATTATGAATATGGAAAAATCAGGGATAAAAATAAATTGGTCACTTGCATTGAATGCTCTCTAGAAAGTACAAATTTTACCTCCTGAGGATTATCATAAATTTAAAAGTTCTTGTTTTGTTACACCAAATTAATTATTCTAAATTACAGTCTTCCTTATTTTGAGAATTTTCAGACCCTTCTTTGGTGGGGCAGGCAAGGGAGTAGGGAAACAGGAGCTGTGGGTGATGAAGACCATTTTTTTTTTTTTTTCTGAGACGGAGTCTGGTTCTGTTGCCCAGACTGGAGTGCAGTGGCGCAGTCTTGGCTCATTGCAACCTCCACCTCTCAGATTCAAGTGATTCTCATGCCGCAGCCTCCTGTAGCTGGGACTACAGGTGTGCACCACCACACCCGGCTAATTTTTGTATTTTTAGCAGAGACAGGATTTCACCATGTTGGCCAGACTGGTCTCAAATTCCTGACCTTGTGATCCACCTGCCTCGGCCTCCCAAAGTGCTGGGATTACAGGTATCAGCCACTGCACCCGGCCTGATGAAGAGCATTTTAAAACCCCAATCTAAAACCTCTTTTTCAGAACTATACAAGCTAGTATACCACTTTATAACCTCATTTTAAAAAAAGATTAATTAACTGCTGGAATCAGAAAACATAAACAATGTATGGATTAAGTCAAATCAATTCAAATCAATAAGTCAATTGCTATTCAATTGTTCACTTATGTACATTTTACATCACAATATACAGTAGAATAAATATTTTCTTCATAAAGTAGTTTAAATCAAAGTGTTTTTCCTTCCCCTTCTCCAAGGTCTGGTGAGATGAACTTACTTCAATGCAGCCAACACTGAAAAGTATGGAAAAGCCCCAGGAAAGTCGTAAGTAGGAGATTTTCTGTTTATTAGCTTGTTTTTCAGGGCAGCTAAATGAATGGCAACTCTGGACAACCACTTTCAAGGGATTATCCCTAATGGATTAGATTGTTTTAGAAAACCCTCCTATCTAAATTCATTGATTCCTGGTTAATGCAAAGGAGTGACTCTGCTGCCACTACACTTGAATGAGAAAACTAATGACACAGATTATAAGAATTTAGTCAAGGTACAGAGTTTCCTGTATGTCATATTTTTGTGTTATCATAAAGATAAATAAAATATTAAGACACTAAAAGTTTTACATTTAAAAATCTTCTTTAAAAGACATTAAATCTTATTAATGTGCTAGTTATTTATTTATTTATTTATTTATTTATTTATTTATTTATTTATTTATTGAGACAGAGTTTCCCTCTTGTTGCCCAGGCTGGAGTGCAATGGCACAATCTTGGCTCACTGCAACCTCCGCCTCCCGGGTTCAAGCGAGTCTCCTGCCTCAGCCTCCCGAGTAGCTGGGATTACAGGCATGCACCACCAGGCCCAGCTAATTTTGTATTTTTCGTAGAGATGAGGTTTCTCCATTTTGGTCAGGCTGGTCTTGAACTCCCAACCTCGAGTAATCTGCCTGTCTCAGCCTCCCAAAGTGCTGGGATTACAGGCGTGAGCCACCACGCCCAGCCATGTATTAGTAATTTATTAAGTTTCTTATTATTTTTGAGACGGAGTCTTGCTCTGTTGCCAAGGCTGGAGTGCAGTGGCATAATCTCGGCTCACTGCAACCTCCGCTTCCCAGGTTCAAGCAATTCTTCTACCTCAGCCTCCCGAGTAGCTGGAACTACAGGCGGATGCCACCATGCCTGGCTAACTTTTTCTATTTTTAGTAGAGATGGGGTTTCACCTAAAGTTAAACAGCAAACCTCTAACAAACTAAATTTAAATAATTAATTCTGACATAAGTGGAGAAGCATTGTGATTAAAAAATGCAATCAGGATTTTTTTTTTTTAAGGAAAACTGAGCACCAAGGATTTGCCACTACAGATTAAATCTTTTCTGAAACCATGGGATTTTCCTTTCAGCTGTTCCACTGTTGTTTGTCTTGCCTTCATCCTTTCTAGTTTAAACATCAAAATGAAAACACAAAGGCAGCATGTTTGGGGACAATAGAATACATTTGGACCCAAAGTGTCATGAGAATGAGGCTGTATTGGACAGGACAAAAGGTGCGCTTGCTCTCATTTGCTGTGGTTCACCAGTTGTGCCAGCTTCCTGGAGAACCATCACTTTAAGGTACTATAGGCCAAAGAAAGAAATGGACCAACTTTAATCAGAGTTCCACAGACTCAAGTGTTCACTGCTAATTCACTTATAAATTGGCACATTATCAAAAATAAAAACTCTTCAAAAATTATCTACAAGTCCCAGCTACTTGGGAGGCTAAGGCAGCAGGAGGATCACTTGAGTTCAAGTCCAGGCTGGGCAACATAGCAAGACCCTGTCTCTAAAAAAGAGAGGAAATTAAAAAAAGTAATTCATGGCCTGATACTTAATTGCTAGGTGTAGATTCACCTATAGAACATAAACAATTCCTTATTTTTTTTTTTTACATTTCTTTAGGGCACTAAGTATTCCCAATCAAGATTATTATTTAATCTTCATAGTAAACCTCTAAGGTCAACAGAAAGGATAATTATCTACCTTTAACTGGTGATGAAACGGTGGCTCAGAGATTAATGTCTAACATTTCAAAAGCTACCCTTCATATCCCCCTTGTACTGTTAATTTTACTAGTTTCTTCTCTAGTATAATAAAGATACATGAGGAAAACATAAAGTCACAGCTTTGAATTATAAGGCTATCGTATTGATAGGATTGATTGCTTTTGGATAAGGCAACAAAAAGGAAAAGTCTTATTTTTTTGGAACATGTTCTTTCTTTATATTAATTCAATTGTCAGGAAGCTTTCAGTTACCAAGTAAGGGAAGGGTGCAGAGATAAAAATGAAAGACGTATTCTCTGCCCTTCAGAGATGTCCAATCTAACAGATAAGATAGCAGATAGCTTCTTGGAAGGTAGATCTATAATGCAGAGGGCCTTTGTTTCTGGGGGATCTTCTTCCTTTACAACACTCTGCATGGCACTCTTTGTTGAGAGACCTAAAACTGGGAGGATTAAAAGGCACAGTACACAGTAATATCTCTCATGTCTCACTCCAAGTACTGGAGTGAGGCTTTGAGGGGAAACACTGGGAAAGATCCAAACGACTGGTGCAAACAGCTCTTGTTAGGCTTTTCTTACATTCTTTTATATTCTTTTAATCATTATTATTATTATTTGCCTTTTTTCTCTTGGGAAGACCCTGGCTTCTCTAAAGCACAAGAATGCAGTAGTCCAAATGTGACCAAAATAAGGGCTTAAATAGCGCTAAAGACACCCTAGTCATACTCCCACCAATACGGCCTGTTTCCAGCATTTCAAACAACAGTTCCACACTATTTCCTCATATTCAAATTAACTATTAACCCAGAATCTTTTTTTTTTTTTTTTTATGTTATGCTCAGAATATCTCATGACTTGAAATGTTCCTTAACTGGGTGTTTGGGCTATATTTATATCTACACTGCCTTCTAATTATGTATGTATTTGTTTGGAAGGATTTATTAGACCTAAACTATTGCATGTTTCCTCCTATTCTGTTTCTGGTGTTGATTAACCTGTTTCTTCATTTTCAAAGTCACTCTAAGTTCTATTCTGTATCTCCCCAATGTTTGCAACTGCTCAACTTTTTGTCTTTGTTCTCAAAGGGAACACTTCCATATTCATCATCTCAGTCAATGATGGTTATCAAACTACACTAAGCTCAAGGCTGATTGATGCATACTACCACTTCATATATTCCCCCTCAATTTCTCACATCGCTGATGAGTCACTTAGAAACCACTGACTCAACACTAGCAAAACTTGGGGATATATTGCTCTGGTTCTTGAAAATTCATGACTTCTTAAAAAAGAAATACAAAAAATAACAGCAGTAACATTCACAAGAAAAGCAGACTCCTAGCAAGCAGCCCTAGTAATCCTTACTTGCTGGACAGAACCAAATCAACTGGGCAGCTAGTAAGTACTACTTTTTTTTTTTTTGAGATGGAGTTTTGCTCTGTCACCCAGGCTGGAATGCAGTGGCACAATCATGCCTCACTGCAATCTCTACCTCCCAGGTTCAAGCGATTTTCGTACCTCAGCCTCCCAAGCAGCTGGGATTACAGAGGCACGCCACCACACCTGGTTAATTTTTGTACTTTTAGTAGAGACGGGGTTTCACCATGTTGGCCAGGCTGGTCTCAAACTCCTGACCTCAAGTAATCCGCCTGCCTCAGCCTCCCAAAGTGCTGGGATTACAGGTGTGAGCCACGGTGCCTGGTGTTACAACTTCTTACTTCAGGGTAGGGGCAACTTTAGTCTTGGCTATCTGGCTATTGCTCACAGCATAGCCTTTCACAGATTTAAGCAGAGCTATTTTGCTCTTAATATAGACATAATGTAATAAGCTTAATTATCAAGTTTCCTAGATCTGAGTAGAAATACACAAAAAGCAAGTTGGAGCAAAAGAAACAAACTCACAGTAGTAAGTAGCAACAGCTGACAGTATGAAAGGACAACAGAAGAAAGCAGAGAATAAATGTAATAATCTAAAAAACCAAAGCAGCCCAAGGTCCATTAACATAAGAGCAGCTGTAATCCTGTAGCCCTTGTGCTGAGTACCAGGAGAGAAAAGAAAATATTTGGAGAAATAATGGCAGAAAACTTTCCAATTTTATTAGAAAGCAATAACCTATACATCCAAGAACCTTAATGAATGCTCTGGAAAAAAAGCAAAGATGCCCACAAGCAGATACTTTATAGTATAAATGATGAAAGTCAAAGACAAGGAGAAGTTTTAAAATCAGCAAGAGAAAAACAATGCATCACTTACAAAGGTACTTCAATAAGATTTAAGATTAACACCTTACTTCTCATCAGAAACCATGGAAGCCAGAAAGCAATAGAAAAACATTTCATATGCTCAAAGAAAAAAGTAGGCAACCAAGAATCTTATATACAGTAAAGCTATCTTTCAAAAACGAAGATGAAATAAATACTTTCCCAGATAAGCAAAACTGAGAATTTGTTAGCAGACTCATTTTACAATACTAAACGAAGTTCTTCAGGCTCAAATCAAGTGACCCTACAGAAATATGAATCCACAGAAACAAACAACATTGATAATTATATAATGATAAATGCATATTTTTCCTCCTTTAATTGATTTAAAAAAGCAATTTCAAATAATATGTATATAATGGATTGTTGGGCCGATATAACATATAGAAATGTAATGTATGTGTAGTATAATAGCACATAGGAAGTGAGTAAAAACAAAGCTGTAATGGGCTAAGGAAATGACTACAGATGGTAAAGTAGTAACTATAACAATGCATTGTTGAGTTTTTAACATTAATATATTATGTAGGCATTGCCTAAAAAGTACTTCAGACCTGGTACTCAGTGTGAGTAAGTTTCAGATATTATTATCCTATTCATTACACTCCCTACCAAAACAAAACACAAAATTCAATATTGCTCACCCAAATAAAGGAATCCTCCCCTCCTCCAGCTACTTTTATTTGCTGCTCTGATAGCCAGGCTAAAATCACATTTGAGAATTACTTCTCCTTTATCTATTCTTGGGTCTTATGATTTCAGAAGTCCAGAAGCCAGTTTCTGACAGTGAAAACCAGGAGACAGCAAAGAAATAGGTTTCCCCCCTTCTTTTTTTACCATAAAAAATAACACACCAACATAAAAGATACCTTTCTAAGTAGGTCAAGGAAAAAAACTCACCCATAATCCTATTGCCTCAACACAATCATTTGTTTCATTGTATTTATTTCCTTCTGCTTTTATTCCATAGACACTTACATTTTATTTTACAGAGGTGTAATCATTTATACTCTCTTTTTCATTTAGGATTACACTGAATACTTTAGCAAGTTTAATTATCATTTTTGACAGCACCAGATATATTTAGGGATATATAAACTATTTTCTTTTGTCTCCCTCCCTTCTGCCTATTCTATTTCCCAGGGATGGGCCTTGAAGGCTTGGAGCCCAGACTTCTAGAGTTAAAAGAGCTCAAAAAGTAGCAAATTCTCACTTTGGTGAAGTAATATAGATGGCCTCTGACTTTACCAAAGTTATTAGGTGTTCAAATAGAAACACAAGTTTCATCTAAGATTCATAACATGAGAATGCTAATTATAAGTTTTGATTTATAGCCTATTAATTCACCATAGTGCCCCTATATTCGTAAACCTACCTGCTACCCTCTCTACTTCTTTTCTTCTTCAAAAACCAGAAGACTGAATCTACTTCAATTCAATATACTGCCTTAAGTAGTTGTTTTAGAGGAAAAAGAAATCCAAATTTTGAATTAATCAAGTACTACAGTGGCTGAAACTTGCATTTTATTAGGAGATAAAAATTATCTAAAAACAGCATTTCCCCATTTTTCTAATATAACGTCATTTTTTAAAGCACACCATTAAAATTTTTTTCTAAAAGTGTCATATTATGCAAATTTAGTACACGGCCTACAAGAGGAAATAGAGGGAGTAAAATAGTTTCATGTCCATCTGGCTTCATATGAAAAAGCCAGTTTAACAGCTTTCAGCTCACTGACATTTGTTAAGACCTTTGTACTTTCCCAAAAAAAAGAAATAGAAAAACACACAACTCTAATGTCAAGTGGGTCATTTCCAGCATAGAGGTGTTTGCTTCCTTCCTTAGCATTACTCATTCAACTACTCAGTCAGAGGCATAATCCATTTAGAGATACGATAGACAAATGTCTTCTCCATTCTGCAAGTTCAAACTCAAAGCCTAATTCCGAGTATCGTAAGCATAAATTGTTACTTTTTTGGTTACTGGACATTTGGGGTGCACATTATCAGAATGCATCATGTTATCATGTTTGAATAAATTGCCTATTTTAAAACAAAGCAACAAGCTAAAAACTAATTCGTAATAACTATATTGATACTTTTTTCAATGTAATTGCTTATTCTGTGTGTTACAATTTGTAGTAAATCAGCTTCTGAAGTAAACACTTGTTTATTCAGGTGTCTGTGGCTACCATCCTCACTAGGTTTCAACATAACTAAATAACTGTAACTGTGCCTAGTAAAATGAATTGGTATTAAATTCTTTAATCATTAACTTGAGAATTAATTGGCACAATCTACAATCTACCAATTTACTATTCAATGAATAACTAGCTGACAAGGAGGAACTTACCCATTAAAAAAATACAATTGTGACTAACATTGGAGAGCAAATAAGTTTATGCCATATAATTTGAAAGGATCATTGGTATATTAATCCAGTTAAGTTTGGTAAAGAGAAGATAATGGAATACATAGTACCGTCGTTGACAACTGTAGACCTTGAGAAAATCACTTCCCTTCTTTATGTTTCTGCACCTGTAAAATAAAGGGATTAGGCTATATCATCTCTGCAGTTTTCATAATCTGAGTTTATGTGGCTTTCCATAACTTTTTATGAAAAATCACTCTTAAGATTTTGTCATGTATGTCTAAATGCAATAATACCACTATTTACATGATAATTGCTGTCAGTCTACAATTTCTAAAATTCATTTTATAATTATTTTTGCAGAGACAGGGTCTCATTCCATTGGTCAGGTTGGAGTGCAGTGGCACAATCAGTTCACTGCAGGCTTCTAGTCTTGGACTCAAGTGGTCCTCCCACCTCAGACTCTTAAGTAGCTGGGATTACAGGCTTGAGCCACCTCGCCCTGCTTAAAATTCATTTTCACTTATGAAGCTCTCTTAAAGTGAACACTACCTATGTATTTATAGACATCACCAAGAAAAAAAAATCTATGGTATATATTCATGTAGGATACAGAACTGGTAAATTTGTGTAAGAAACCTGGAAAAATATGAAGATGACAAACTAGTTCATGAAAGTTCTTCTTTATCATTCTTTTTTGTACTTGGAGGATATGGCAGGAGACCAAGGATTTGTGTTACTATCGAAATTGCACTATGTTAGTATGCACAAAAGCCAAATATCAAAACAAACTAACTGGGACCATTCTATTAAGGCTAAAAACTGATATGAGCCATTACGTGTGAGTAGGGCTGAAATTTTCACATTACATTAGAGATGTAAGGGATATTATTATTCAATTAGTTCCATTTATTTCTAGTGAGAAAACTGAGGTCCAGAAGTAACTTGCCCAATGTTGCAGATCTAATCACTGTTAGCTGACAAGAGGCCCAGATGTAATTGCCAATTTAATTATTCTACATCATACTGTCTTCTAAAAGCCATAGGTAAGCTCTCAGGAGTAAGTAGGGGAAATCAGAATGGAATACAAAGTCTCAAACGACCTTACACACAGTACATCTAGTTCAACTTTTCATTTAAATCTGGAATTTCTTCTGTGACACCTATGACAGATGTCATTCAGCTTCTGCTCTGTCTCTAGTGATAAGATACTCATTAATGCTTAGGAAGCAATCCCTTTCCTTTATGGACAAATAGCCATAAAGTTATTTCTCATATTGAGCTCTAATCTGGTATTGTGTAATTTTCACCCAGTCCTGCTCTGAGAGCCAGACAGAATACATTGCACATGCCTCTCAAATATTTGAAGGTAGCTAGTACTCCTTAGTCACATCTTTCAGCTGGTTTGAGAGTTTCAGTTTACGGTACCTTTTCCAACTTGGCAAATACCTCAGGATTTGCTCTAATTTGTAAATATCCTTTCACTGCATCCTGAAATAACATTAGTAATGTAAATGTGGTTTGAACAGCACTTTGTGTATCATTTTCCCATGATGTGTTTTTCATCACTCTAAAATTAGTCAGTCTACACAACTGACTTATATGTTATTTCCAGCAAGCGAAAATCTCGATTTTTTCATCTTGACAGGTGCTGTTTCCTTTTTCTGTTAATGGCCTATTTGTTTTTAGGATAAAGACTAGGGTTCATCATGCCATCTGTAATTGTGTTCCTAATTAGCAGCCTCATGCGTAGGACAAACTTTCTTCTTTTCTTTTTTTTTTTTTTTTTTTGAGACAGAGTCTCGCTCTGTCACCCAGGCTGGAGTGCAGTGGTGCAATCTCGGCTCACTGCAACCTCCACCTCCCGGGTTCAAGTGATTCTCCTGCCTCAGCCTCCCAAGTAGCTGGGACTACAGGCGTGTGCCACCACGCCCAGCTAACTTTTTGTGTTTTTAGTAGAGACAGGGTTTCACCATGTTAGCCAGGATGGTCTCGATCTCCTGACCTCGTGATCCACCTGCCTCAGCCTCCCAAAGTGCTGGGATTACAGACACGAGCCACCGCACCTGGCCCAGTCTTCATATTTAACTGCACCTTCCTTCCTCTAGGCTTCCATATATTATTCATTCCCCTCAGCTAGGAATGCTTCCCCTGGGTCACCCCGGTCTACCCAATTCTTAGTTATCCTTCAAAACTTAGCTGAAATACCACTTCTCTGGGGGATTCTTCCTTGCTCTGCTCCCCATGTTCCCATCCCAAAAGTACCTTTTACCTGTTACAATACCTTACAAATCTCCTTTAGCCCTTATCAAAATAGTAGTATTTGTGCAATGAGGTGCCTGTCTCCTTAGCTATACCATGAAATCTATGAGGACACAGTCTGTCTTTACCTAGCACAGGTTTTTGCATGATTTATACACTCAGTAACTGTCTGTTGAATGAAGGAACACTGAATGAATAGGATCAATATTTAGATTTCCCCAGGTAATCAAAGAAAACATTTAGCTAAGCCCTGGGTTGTATGCTGTACAAAGAAGAAACTGTATAGGTTACAAGACAATTTTGAGAAAGACAGACCTCTCCAAAAAAAGTGATGATATAATTTAAAAAATTTTCAAACTATGTCCTATAAAAACGAAGGGTACGGCCGGGCGCGGTGGCTCACGCTTGTAATCCCAGCACTTTGGGAGGCCGAGGCGGGCGGATCACGAGGTCAGGAGATCGAGACCACGGTGAAACCCCGTCTCTACTAAAAATACAAAAAATTAGCCGGGCGTGGTGGCGGGCGCCTGTAGTCCCAGCTACTCGGAGAGGCTGAGGCAGGAGAACGGCATGAACCCGGGAGGTGGAGCTTGCAGTGAGCCGAGATTGTGCCACTGCACCCCAGCCTGGGCGACAGAGCGAGACTCCGTCTCAAAAAAAAAAAAAAAAAAACGAAGGGTAATTTTTTTTCACTCTTTCTAGTGTGGGGGTGGGGAGCATGGAAAAAGGCAAATAAGCACAGGTCAGTGGTATATTTGTTGTTTTACTGTTAATTTGACACATCTGAACCAAAGCATTCACAATACTTGATATACTTTGAAGAGAGTCATATACTATAGTCTTAAACATAACCACGGAACAAGCAGAACAATTAAAACTACATAAGGCCTTAAAATATATCCACAGTGTGTATTATTTCCATATTCATTCATTTACAAATTAGACTACATACCATTAATTTTATTTTTATTTTTCTTTCATTGTTTTATTCAGGCAGGGTTCATTCAAGGAAAGGCAACTTAGTTTTTTATATGTGTGAGCTTTATTTTTTTACTATATTGGTTAATATAAAAGTTATGAATTAAACGTATTCTTATCTCCTGTATCCAGGAGTGAATCCATGAAATTCTCAGATAGTAATCCAAAACAATAGGTCCTATTTTAAAAAATAGCCAAAGTGGGCCAGGCGTGGTGGCTCATGCCTGTAATTCCAACACTTTGGGAGGCCGAGGAGGGCAGATCATGAGGTCAGGAGTTCAAGACCAGCCTGATCAACATGGCAAAACCCTGTCTCTACTAAAAATACAAAAATTAGCCAGGCGTGGTGGCAGGCATCTGTAATACCAGCTACTCAGGAGGCTGAGGCAGGAGAATCACTTGATCCCGGGAGGCAGAGGCTGCAGTGAGCCGAGATCGCGCCACTGCACTCCAGCCTCAGTGACAGAGCAAGACTCCATCTCAAAAAATGAAAAAAAAAAAAAAAAACAGCCAAAGTAAAAAGGGATCTGATAGCCAGTCTGTTTGTGGTCTTTAAGATCAACTCATAGACTTTCAGGATTTCATACAATGAAGACTACTGCAATTCTATGAAGACTATGAGATCAGTCAAAATTTAAAACATCGCATACAAAATCATTCTTGAAATCTCTAAATGCCTTTTAAATAACCAGCATGAAAATTTTAAGTAGTTGCCTCACAGTACCAAACTTAGAAGTCAAAACTAGTTAAAATTCAGTGCTATCATGACTTCTCATTCACAAGGTAACTCATTGGTAAATTAACAGATGGCATAAAAATTAAGATTTACATCTTTTTTAAAGGATAAATGTATGTAATCAGAGTATACAGAAAATTCAATGTATTTTACAATAAAATAGCTTTAAACTTCTATCCCTGTACAACAGGGTTTAGGTTAATTCTAGTGAACTTACATGGTTTTAAATCTCTTTTACAGTTCATTCTATTATGAGTACTTAAATTGATTTAGATACATAGCTTTTTTCAAAATAATATTACAGATGTATTCCAGGATAAGATTTAGTATATTGAGATGTTTTAAAAATATTTATAAATTTGTTTCTAGTATGCAAAAGCATTTGGCAATACTTTTACAGCATTTGATTTTATAGAATTAAAATCTCATACAGTACTCATCTTGATGTTAAAAAAAAAATTCACAGAAAAAATATAAATTACACAGCCTGACTGCAGGGTACTGTTATTTCCAGTTTTTAGTTCTGGTAATTAAAACCTTCATTAGGTCTGTTAACAAATCATTACCTGTACATTTATGAAGGCAACTGACATGATTTGCAAACAAAACCTTCAGGTTTTATGTTATTTACCAAAGAGTGCAGTTCAGCAAGAAAGGAAAACCCAGTAGCAAATTTACAGAATATTTTACAAATTTACCAGTTCCTGTGACACAAACTGTTTCAACCTTTCAAGATACTGTCCATAAAGTTCCACATCATTGTGACCTGCTCCTTCAACCCAGAGAGGCTCCACAGGTCTTTGGCAACGTTCAAACAATGCAAGGCCATGTGAAAAGTCAATGACTTCATCTTCAGTCCCATGAATTATTAAAACTGGAGAGGTTATCTTAGAGATTTTGTCAATGCTGCAGGGAAAAAGGAAGGGGGAAAAAATGCAATAAATTAACTATGTAAAGGAACATATTCTTGTGCTATATCAGACAGATAACTCAAATATGAGAATTGTATGAATCAGTTCAGAAGGCAAGAATGTCTCTTGAATTTCCAGTAAGATTCAAAAATTGCCTTTTACATACTCCCTACCTTAAGATTATCTGAGGAAGTTATTTTCATGCACTTGTTTTGATGGTTTTGCTGGAATCACTCAATGCTCTTGTCACTCTACTGTACTTTTCTACAATGTTGACTTCTGGCACAGAGAAACTTAGGTGTCCAGAAGAAGAGAAAACTTAAGAACCATTTCAAGTATGCGCTAATTTCACTTTCTGCACTCACTATATTCTTTCTCCTAGTCTCCTACTAAAATGACAGCAAAATGTTTTATGTTTTTGTTCTTATTGAAGATAAAGATACAAAAACAAGGAGAATGTACTAAAATATAATCAAATGTTGGAGCTAGAAAGAAGATTAATGTGTGAAATAATTTATTAAAAGGATAGAAGAAAACACAATTTTAGGCAGATAGATGGTAAAGTGATGAACGAAACCAATTTATACCACAGAATACCCCAGAAAGCTAAGGAATTACCATGGTGATGAAGGGGGTGACTGAAATATACAGGACTTTTGCAAAGTCTATGTAAGAAAGTTAGCCTCCCCTTCCCAGTTCCGTTTGCCTGTTCATATACCCGGAAATTGCCTGCCCCCAAGACTGGAATGTCTGTGAACTAGAAGACTGCCAGAGTTTAGAACAGAGGTATCATAGAGACAACGGAAACATGTACATTTACATACTGGCTACTATGAACCCATTTTCCCTATGTGGCTCCCAGAATGTTGGTAGTCAGGCCACTGTCCTCCAGGAGGGACTTTTAGAAACAGTCTTCTTTGGGCCGGGCGCAGTGGCTCACGCCTGTAATCTCGGCACTTTGGGAGGCCGTAGTGGGTGGATCACCTGAGGTCAGGAGTTCGAGACCAGCCTGATCAACATGGTGAAACCCCGTCTCTACTAAAAATACAAAAAAAAAAAAAAAAAATTAGCCGGGCATGATGGCACATGCCTGTAATCCCAGCTACTCGCGAGGCTGAGGCAGGAGAATCACTTGAACCCTGGAGGCAGCGGTTGCAGTGAGCCAAGATCGCACCATTGTACTCCAGCCTGGGTGTTGCAGTGAGACTCTGTCTCAGAAAAAAAAAAAAAAGAAAGAAAGAGCCTTCTTTGGAGATTATATCAGATCAGCCCTTTAGGTGATCTGCTAAATCTCGATTGTCTGCTTATATGTAAGAGTAAAGAGTTGATCAGCTCCTTTACTTACATATAAGCAGGCAACCAAGAATTATCAGACATGAGAGGAGAACACTTCAAATAACGTAGGAATCAAAACAAACACTTTTTTAAAAGGCAACTTGGAGGACACAGAAACTACACAGACAATTCTTTTTAAGAATCTTTAGAGAAAGATATTATAATAAACATAAAATGAAAATGGAATTTTAACAATGAAAAAACCATCAATGAAATAATCTAAGGCTGCATTTGGTAAGAATAAATACTTGGGTTTACTATCTGCTGTCAGAAAGATGTTCAGCGGTAGAGGAATTAAAACTTGAATAAAAAATAAAAAGAAGTATATTATCTTTTTCAAACAGTTTATTTTTATTTTTTGAGACAGGGTCTTGCTCCGTTGCCCAGGCTGGAGTGCAGTGGCACCATCTTGGCTCACTGCCATCTCTGTCTCCCAGGTTCAAGGGATTCTCATGCCTCAGCCTCTCGAGTAGCTAGGATTACAGGCACGCATCACCATGCCTGGCTAATTTTTGTAATTTTGGTGGAGACGGGGTTTCACCATGTTGGCCAGGCTGGTCTCGAACTCTTGGCCTCAAGTGATCCACCCGCCACGGCCTCCAAAAGTGCTGGGACTACAGGCGTGAACCACTGCGCCTGGCCAGTTTATTTTTAGTGTTGCTCTCTGTTGGTGCACCAGAAATGAAAGAAGGAGCTAGATGGAGACATAAGTTGACAACAACACTGATATGGGGATACTCAGATACATCCCTATCATTTTTACCATTCAGCTAGACAGAGGCAGTATAATGCCTATACCCACATTACCTGAAACAAAAACCAACCCAAAACAAAATAAAAACCCAAACATGCCCACAGCTTGCCCTTGTGATAAGATCATGTATTTACATACTTTCCCTACTAAAGTGATCCACTACTGGCTAATGATGAAAATAATGTGTTTTTAAAATAATTCTTGAACCATGTGATGACTTTGCCTTTGGCCCATCAGCCATTCACAAAAAAAATCCTTTGTATTGCTGCCAGTTGGAGAAAGGAAAGAAAACTAAAATTTGCCAACTTATTTCTTGTCTTCTCCTTGAGAAAAATAGGCCATTAATTTTTTCCAACTATGAAGAGTAGGTGGGAACTACCTCCTGTCTTGAGAAGCATGAAAGAAAAGTAGCTACTTTCCTTTCAAATACATCTAAGTATGTTTGCAGGTTTTGTGGCAGCAATACTTACTAATCTAGTTAATTTAAGATTCAACTTTTTTTAAAATTCACTTCTTTTGTAAATTAGATATCATTAATCAGATATTTACTCATTTTAACCTCTACCTGTTCTTCTCTAACATCAAGTGTCTCACTGGATGGCACTATCCATTAGCACCTCAGGGCAGAAACACGGTAGTCATATTCAAGTTTTTCTCTTTAGCATCCTACATCCAGTCTGATACTCAGTTCTGTCAAATTTATCTTTCAAATTCATTCCCTTGTCTCCAACACTAGTGCCACCACCTGAGGTGTAAGGCCCTCAGCAATTTTCATCTGGATTACTACTCCTCAAACATTTCAGCCTTCTGACTGGTCACCTGCTAATACCCTCTTTACAAATTAATTTTTCATAATTTCTATGTGCTAATATATATAAAATGAAGTTTATGGTTGAGTGAACTGTGTCATGAATACTTTAAATGATTAAAAAATTCCCAAGTTTCTTGGAATTTAACTATTTTGAATATTGCTACTTACTTTGGGAATGCATCAAAACAGTAGGTCTTCTTGGTATCAGGAAAGGCAACTCGCATTCCTGAGGTCAGAGGAGAATGAAGAATAACAGCAGCACTCTCATATCGAGCAGCAAGATCCACGGATGGTACTGTCCCTATACTTTGGCCATATATAATCACATTTTCAGGGCGAATGCCATATCTACAAAGTTCAGGCGTTAAAAACAAAAACCAAAAAAGTTGGAGTGGTATGAAATGTTCCATCATTCCAAAGGATTTGATCTTAGAATAAGACAATGTCAACTAATCCATTTTTTAAACTTACGTTTCTTAGCTATTACTGTTAGTTTTAACGTTACAATAAAGTCTGTATCATCAGTTTATTTCATGTGTTTCTACTTCATCTTTTGGAAGAATAATTGCTGAGGTATTTTAAGATTTCAATCTTAAGAAATACATTTATTAAATAATTTATTACACTATAATATTTCAACCTAGCATACTGTTGACTAAGCTTGGGGCATATCACTAATATTTTAATGAACTGATGTTGAATGAATAGGTCATATTTATTTTCCGTTCAATGTAACAAAAGTTATTTATTTCTCCACACATCAAGAGTGGCTCATTTTAATTTCCAAAATTGGTCATATTGATGAACTGTTACATATAGTTATGGTATGAAATGAATAAACTATATGTATGGTTTTGGTAAAGGGCAAATTATGATTTTATGATTTTTCTTAAAATTTATCTTTGCTTAGTTGTAGAAATAGACTAATGGTTGAAAAGATAAAAAAGAATTCCAAACACCACATCGTCCAATTATTTATGAATAGACTTTACGCTAAAATCACAAGGTACTATTTTAATCCCTTTAAAATGGCCGCAGGTTTAAATAGATGAAAACTCATTGACTCAGTATTTATTGGGTACCTAGTACGTTCAATGAACTGCTTGCTACTTGTCTACAGTATAATCATCCCAAATGTAAACTACTGCCAGTGTAAGTGCAGTGCTACCTGAGCTAATGAATGTGGGGATAAAGGTTATAGTGACATTAAATACACCTTTCCACTTAGAAGGCACACAGCAGTCACTCTGGCAGCTAAGAACATAACAGCTTCTTTTGGAAATCTTTTGCAAGGGTAAAATATCTTTCTAAGAATCTGGATATTCACCAGGAAAGAGCAAGGGAAACTGTCCATGTGTTCTCTTCCAGGGGCATAATACTATTTCAACTATACAGGTAGTAACACAGCTCTCCCCACATAGTTTCTTCAAGTCAGTACTACACAAGCATTTGGATAGGACACAGAAAGTGGGGCTCTGTCTATTTCAAATTGACTCTAAATATTAGCAAACTCAGAAAAGCTTTTTTCTTTACAACAGACCTAGTTGCACATATTTCACATGAATGAAGAAATTAGGAGAATGAACATTTGCAGCATAACCACAGTTCTTGAGGCTGCATTGTTGCTGTCAGCTGAATATCAGCATTGTTGGTGGCAATCATGAAATTTGGGCTACAGCTAGCAACGACAATGCTCAAGGAAAGAGTCGCAGAGGTAGCTGACAATTAAGCACGAGGGGACTCACAAGAGTAACAACTGCCTAACAGTATGAGCTAGAAAGGAGTTTATAGACCATCTAATCTAGAGTCCAGCTGCCTAATGAGCAGATCTTCAAAGTCACCAGTAGGTGACAGCTCTATAATTAGAACCCAGGCATGCTGACTCCCAGTTCAGTGTTTTTTACCTCTGAAGCACACAGATGAGGAACTCAAGGACTTTGTGGGAAAGGTGCATAGTGAATACCAGGCCCCGAGTTTCTTTTGGTCCATCAGAAGATCAGAAATTGGAGTTATTATGGATATCCAATTTTCCCAAAAAGGATACCATTCAAATAATAATTATTTAAGTTCATTATTTATTTTCTCTCTCCTGGTTACTTAAGTCCTAACTTTTAATCAGGCAAATAAAATAAAAGGCATGTATTCTAATTACACACATTTCATTAGATGACAGAATTCCAGAACTGGAAAAGATCTTGGGGATCATTTAATTCAAGCTCTTCATTAAACAGATGAGGAAACACAGGCTCAGAGAAGTAATATTTCCTAAAGTACCTACACTTATGAAACTCCTCCAACTATATTTTGGTTTCAACATGAAAGAAAACAGAGGTCTAAAATTCTAAAATATAAGTGCTAAAATAGTATGTGGGATTATTGATGAAATCTGCCCATTCCTCATTAACACTGGCTATCAAATATGTTAAAAAAATTAATCAAGGCTGACAATCATTTTTGAAAGTTTTCTTCAAATTCATAAATGCCAAGATTAAAAAAAAAAAAAAAAAGAAAAGAAAAAAACAGTAAAGTTGACCACTCAAAAAATGGGATTTTTTCACATAGACACAGAACACTGAACTGAATACTAACATGTTTTGTTTGAGTAAAGTGACCCTTTTGTGTTACTGGGAAGCACTAATAATGAAGGCTGGCTATCAGTTTTAACTTAGCACCCTTTAAAACTTCATTATTCCACTGAAGTTAAACTTTAAAAGTGTGAACTTTATCACTCAATAAAGCTTTTTTTTAATTATAATACTTTCTTATAGTTGTTATACGTTATTCAACTGGCTGACTCTAAAAAGTGGGCACTCAGTTTCTGTTTTAAGGCTTGATGGAACTGATATCAATATACGTAAAAAAGATTTTTATTTAAAGCAGTTTTTAATTTATCAATTAAACAATTATTTTACCATCCCCCATCAATTCTTTACCTACTACTTGCCATCTTTTTTTCCTTATTCCCCATATTTATGTTTTTATATAATTTCAATTGATTTTAAGAATCCCTTTTATGTAGAACTTCGCTATCAGAGCGTAACTTTATTACATTTTTTTGGAGGGAAAAATAGCTTTAAAGATATTTTTAATATCTTTAATAATATTAACTACTTTATTATTAAAATTGCGGAAATTTTTCCTGACTAAATGAAATCTTTAATATTTAAACATTAAATCAGAAACAGTAAGTTTTCTTTATATCCTATAGCTTCAGTCTAAAACATCCTGGAAGTCAGATATTTTATTTTCATATAATATAAAGAATAGCCTATATTAAGGTAACTGTTTGTTGTACACTAACCTGACTAATAATACACTGAAGTCTACCAAATTGTGATTTTTTTTTTCAAGAAAAATGTTTAGGTATCTTGGTGACTAGAAAAGATTAATGCAATTTCTAGTTCCCCAAAATGTATGCTGCTATAATCAAAGAATAACTGACATAGTAAGAAAATTTTATTAAACAATTTATCATAACATTAAAACTTTTTTTTTTTTTTTTAAACAGTCTTACTCTGTCACCTGGGCTTGAGTGTAGTGGCGTGATCTCGGCTCACTGCAACCTCTGCTTCCCAGGTTCAAGCGATTCTCCTGCCTCAGCTTTCCGAATAGCTGGGATTACAGGTACCTGCCACTGCGCCCGGCTAATTTTTGTATTTTTAGTAGAGACGGGGTTTCACCATCTTGGCCAGGCTGGTCTCGAACACCTGACCTCGTGATCTACCTGCCTTAGCCTCCCAAAGTGCTGGGATTACAGGAATGAGCCACTGCACCCAGACATTTTTTTTTTGTATTTTTAGTAGAGATGGGGTTTCACCATGTTGGCCAGGCTGGTCTCGAACTCCTGACCTTGTGATTCCCCTGCCTCAGCCTCCCAAAGTGCTAGGACTACAGGCGTGAGCCACTGCACCCAGCCTAAAAATTTTTTTTAAACTTGTTATCATCTCTCCCAATTTTAGGAATACAGAATATAAAGTAAAATCTCAGTTTTACAGAATGAATACTTGAAAAATAATTCCAATAAGGTATCTTTAAGTTGTACTTCCTAAGAAGTAATCACATAAAATAATGCAAATCTTGGCTTAAGATTTCAATAGAAAGCAATCCAGCCTCATACTGTTAATGAAAGATCAAGTGAATAATTAGCTATGTCAGTATTTTCTCTCATTTCCTTGAAAGGTTGCAGCTTTGAATAAACATTTTTTATATCACACTCCAATAAGAAAGCTTACAAAACTAAACATTTGTCACTGGATTTATTTATTTATTTTTTTTAACTTTTTTAAGAGATGAGGTCTGATGCTGTCACTCAGGCTGGAGTGCAGTGGCACGATCATAGCTCACTGCAGCCTCAAACTCCTGGCCTCAAGTGATTCCCCTGACTTTGTCTCCTAAGTAACTAGGACTATAGGTATGCACCATGGACTTCTAGCTAAGGATTTAAGTTAAAAAAAAAAATCATACATATATACATGTATTAATGTAGACAAACAAACCTGAAACTGTCTTTAAAAACTTTGTTTTGCTATTATGTGAAATTTAAAATTGCTGTCTAAAATATTAATTATTCACAGGTATGTAACAGTAAATATAACCTCTATATAGCAGTTATGTATAATAAAAACAGCTTTTATTTTATTCTTACACAAGGTATTTTTAGCTAACCACCACGAGTATGAAAAATAATTTCCAACCACAATTTACCTTGTCCTAAGAGCAAGCCAAGCAGCTTCAATGTCTGCATAGAGGTTCTTCTCTGTGGGTTTCCCGGAACTGGCACCATATCCAGAATAATCATATGAGAATATATTACAATTAATCCGTGATCCTAGTCCTATGTAAAAGCTGCTCATTTGACCAAGATCAACAGCATTTCCATGTGAGAAGAGTAAAGTGTATTTTGCATTGGGTGAGCAACGTACAAACATACAGGCAATTCTGTTGCCTTTACTGGTTCTAGTCATGAAACACTCAATAGCATCTTTTTCTCTAGAAGAATACTGCCAGTCTGCTCGTTCAGACAGATGTAAAGTCCAACGGCTTCCGCTTTCATCACACATCAGTGTGTAAGTTGGATCAGGTGGCAAAAACGCTAATTTTGAAGCAATTTTCCCTGGACAAGGTGGACAGCAGAAGAGGCAACATAGCTCACTAAATGAAAGATTATTCATGCTCTGAAAAAGAAAAGGAGATAGCAAATATTTTAATAACTGAATGTAGACTCATACAATAAAAAGTTAAAACACAGACATGGGTAAATTTTATTGGTGGTTAATGACTACTATTATTTTAGGTATGATTCCAAACAGATTTTTGGCTTCTTTTTTTTTGAGATGGAGTTTCACTCTTGTTGCCCAGGCTGGAGTGCAATGGCGCGATCTCAGCTCACCACAACCTCCGCCTCCCGGGTTCAAGTGATTCTCCTGCCTCAGCCTCTGGAGCAGCTGGGATTACAGGCAGGCGCCACCACACCTAGTTAATTTTGTATTTTTAGTAGAGACGGGGTTTCTTCATGTTGATCAGATTGGTCTCGAACTCCCAGCCTCAGGTGATTCACCCACCTCGGCCTCCCAAAGTGCTGGGATTATAGGAGTAAGCCACCGCGCCTGGCCTTTGGTTTCTTTCTAGAAGTGCTTTAAATCCTGGGGTGAGGCAAATATTCCTGACCAGCAGACAGACTCAAATCCTATATGACAGGTTTCAAATAGCAGTGATTATTATCTCATTTAACAAAAATGTCAAAAATGATAAAGGTAATATTTGCCATTTCTTTACAAATAACCTGAAGGTATGAAATATCTTTAGTGTAGTCTGTAATTTCTATGTAACTCAGCAAAACTTCTTAGAACCTCATGGAGAAGCTAGGAATTCAGCATAAAGTGAATACATAATAATAGCATTTATGAAGCTATTTGTCAGGCATTGTGCCAAGTGCTCTATGTGTATTACTTGGTTTAATTCTCAGAGCAACTGTGTAAGTTGTTGTGAGAAAGGAAATTTGCACAAGATGAGGCAGTGGTGGAGCCAGGATTTCACTCCAGGCTGTCACTACACTATGTTACTGGGCTACACTGCCTCACAGATTCAGAACACGCTCAGAAGACTATCACTTTGGTCACAGTGCCAGTGGCCCAAATAACCTATAGAACATTAAAGTGTATGTATGTATGTATGCATGCATGTATGTATGTATGTAATTACTGCCCAAACTAAAAAGGCTATAATATAAAGTTTATTGTGGAAAAAAGGTAAAATCTACTAAAGGTAAACTTTTCTAAATGTTTGGAAGAGAAAGAGTACAAGGTTTAAAGTTAGGAAGCTGGGGTAAAATCCTACCTCTACCACTTACCGTTTACAAGCTGTATGTCCTTGGGCAAACTATCTCTTTGACTCTCATTTTCTTCATAAGTAAACAAGGCCAATACCTACACTGAAGGACCTGGTTGTGAATATCAAATGTTGGTGTAGTGAAGGCCCATCATACAACATATGGTGAGTGATGGCCATATCATTGTCACACTTTAACTTAGGGACAAAAATAAAGTAATACTTGTTTGTTCTATCAGTATTTCCTTCTATCTTGTCCTTTTTCAAATTCCTGTCTCTTTTTAGCAAAATTAGGCCATTGCTTAGTTCCAGAGAAAAGGCATTTAAAACCAACACCTTACAGGTTTGGTGGCATCCAATTTTCTCCAAAAAAAAAAAAAAAATCTAAATATAAGAATGGGGGAAAAAAGTACATTATTATGCCAAAAATGGGAAGAAAACAACTCAACAGTGACTAAATGGTTGAGAATATCTGGGGGGAAAAAATGCCCTTTTCACTCAATACAGAATCAAATATATCCTATAATGCTCAATATAAATGTGTTTATAAGAAGCAGCAGGAAAAAGCACAGGAAGAGAGAAACAAGGGTAGGTATAATATAAAAGGCTTCAAAAGGTGAGACAAGGGCAGAAAAACATCTTGGATATTAGGAAATGCTTTAATTGCTTTCTACCTTTATTCCTTTTTAGGCTTCAAAATACAGCCTGAATAAGTTAATGGCTTACTCTGGTTGGAACAAGAAATAGGACAGAAATAACAACTAAGTGTTGTGCTGAGAATGATTCTAAGGCATACACAGGGCTTAGCCAGCAAAAGATGTGATAAATTAGTGATGTTTACTGTAGACTCTGGCTACAAATTTACTATCCTGGTCAGGAGGATAAAGTGTCTGTTGAAGAAGATGGAAGGGAAGGGACTCAAAGGGTCTGTTCCAGAGGAGGAAATGACCTGCAGAAAGGTGATGAGGTACAAGGTATAATATCAGTGCTATCTGTTTAATATCTGTCTATGGTTATTTGTCAACCCCAATTACCTCATATACCATTGACTGCTGAGCCACAATAGCCTTTTAAAAAGCTTAATAAGTAAATGGTACGTATCTAGACTATAGTCCTATAATTTATCTCTTAGCCAGAAAAACTTTTGTTGTTGTTTTTCGAGACGAAGTCTCACTCTATCGCCCAGGCTGGAGTGCAGTGGCGCGATCTTGGCTCGCTGCAACCTCTGCCTCCCATGTTCAAGCGATTCTCTTGCCTCAGCCTTCCCAGTAGCTAGGATTACAGGCACACACCACCATGCCCAGCTAATTTTTTTATTTTTAGTAGAGATAGGGTTTCATGATGTCAGCCAGGCTAGTCTCGAACTCCTGACCTCAAGTGATCTGCCTGCCTTGGCCTCCCAAACTGCTGGGATTACAGTCATGAGCCACCGCACCCAGCAGAAAAACTTTCATACACTATAATAAACCACTTTTGAAATAAACCTGGCTGGCTGAACATATATAATGCTGTGAAGAAGTTTCTGGGGATGAACACCAAAGGAGAGAAGCAGAAAGGAGAAAAACTGCAGTGTCAGGGTCTAGTTTAATGACAACTTCACTTCCTTAATGTTGACAGAATGATTCCCCTCTTCCACTGCCCAAAAGCCAGATAACTGGGGCTTATTTAATGACAACAACTTGCAAATGATCACTTTCCTAATAAGAGGCGTGGTATAGGGCAGCAACACAGACCTACTTTCAAAAGTTAATTGAATACTTTTTCTGTAAGTCTGAAAAATTTCACAAAAACTATAAACAAAACAAATAAATCTACGTTTTAGTACAGTGTGAGCAAGTTACTGAAGAAAAACATTTTATTCTGCAAAAAAAAAAAATCACTGAAATAGCTTGTTAAACTTAGATAATTTCAAGTCCAACTTGTTCTTATAAAACTCATGTAGGGCTGGGCACAGTGGATTGCTTGAGCAGTAACAGTTGAAAAACACATCAGTGAGCTAAAAGATCAGGTTGAGTAATTTGCAAATATGGAATTTTTTTGTGGGAATTAAGAGACAGAAAACAATAAAATTTAATAGATAGAAACAGAAGAAGTAGAAATATCACTATCCATACTATAGAAGTTCCAGGAGAAAATAAAGATAAGACTATCTAAGAATTTCTCAGAATTAAAGGGGGAAAAAAAGTCAGATTGAAACACCTCAAAGTGTACCAAAAAACAACAAACTACTTACAAATGAACAAGATCAGATGAACACATGACTTTCTAATATAAACACTGGAAGCCAAAAGACAATGGAGAATTTTAAGCTAAAGATGAAATCAAACTTTTAATCTAGAACTGTATATAGAACAAAAATACAGTTTTAATATAAGGATAAAGGTATCTGGGCTGGGTGTGGTGGCTCACTCCTATAATCCCAGCACTTTGGGAGGCCAAGGTGGGAGGACCACTTAAGCAACATAGGAAAACATTGTCTCTATCAAAAAAAAAAAAAGAAAGAAAGAGACAGAGATCTGCAGGCCCACAAAAACTTGTAAGACTTAACCAAATCAAGTCTCTCTTTGAAAAACTCCAGCAAGGAGGGAAGCAGATAAATCCAAGGGAAGGCCAGGCACAGTGGCTCACACCTGTAATCCCAACACTTTGGGAGGCCGAGGTAGGAGGATTGCTTGAGCCCAGGAATTCAAAACCAGCCTGAGCAACATGGCAAAACTCCATCTCTATAAAAAATACAAAAACTAGCCAGGCATGGTAGTGTGTGCCTGTAATCTCAGCTACTGGGGTGGTTGGAGTGGGAGGACTGCTTGAGCATGGGAGGTCGAGGCTACAGTGAGCTGTGATTGAGCCACTACACTCCAGCCTGGGCTACAGAGTGAGAGCCTGTCTCAACAATAACAACAAAACAAACAAAACCCCAAACCCCAAGGGAATTCTATGAGATATCTGAGATATGAGAAATAAAGGAGAATAGTTAATACAATGTTTTTTGTACAAGTGAGCAATGGGAGCAAGGAGGGTGAAGACAACAAAGTATATCCCTAAAAATCCAGAACAAAAACTTTGGTGAATGAATATGAAAAGGATTGACAAAAGAGGGACTATTTAAGAGGTAAAAATGTGCTGGGGTACCTGACTTGTTGAGGATGCTACTGATACTAATAAGCTTAAGACATAGAAGAAAAGCATGAATATAAGCATGACTCTTAATAAGTCAGATATAATCATCAGAAGAATGACAGTGTAGGACACATCTAAAGGAGTTATAATTATCCATTACAAAAGTCTAGCTTTAAACATTAGTGTCCAACTTAAGGAGAGAGTAAACAAAAAGAAAACAAGAAAAAGAAAATTAAGAGCAGATATCAACAAAACAAAGAACAAAAAGCAATGGAGAACCAAAAGCTGATTTAAGAAAAGGCTTCCACTACTACTAATAGCAAATAGCATTAACTGAACACTTACAAAGTGTCAGGCACTATTCTAAACACTTTTCACACATTAGCTAATCCTTTCAACAATCCTCTGCTTTAGGGACTATTATTACACCCATTTTGCAATTGAGAAAACAGAGGCATAGAATAGTTATATAAGTTGCCTACTGTCACAAATCTGATCAATGGAACTGATACGTGACAGAATGACTGTGTAACCCAAACTCATAACTACTGCTTTGTGGAAAGGGTACTCAGACAAGACTGATCACAAGAAAGAGATAAGCAAAATAAACAAAATAATGTACTAAAGGAAAAAGGACTTTGAGCTACAGACATAGTTTCTAGAAACGAAAGAATATCATGTGTCAATAAATAACCTAGACAAAATTCACGCATTTTTTTTTTTTTTTTTTTTGAGATAGAGTCTCGCTCTGTCACCCAGGTTGGAGTGCAGTGGCGCGATCTCAGCTCACTGCAAGCTCCGCCTCCCAGGTTCACGCCATTCTCCTGCCTCAGCCTCTCCGAGTAGCTGGGACTACAGGCGCCTGCCACCACGCCTGGCTAATTTTTTGTATTTTTAGTAGAGACGGGGTTTCACCGTGGTCTCGATCTCCTGACCTCATGATCTGCCCGCCTCAGCCACGCATTTCTTGAGTAATATAACAGGACAAAATTGGCACAAAGGATAGAATATGCAAATAACCATCAGAACTTCAAAGGGAAATCAAAGACCATCTTCACTTAAAATACTTTCATTAAGTGAAGTTATTCCAGAAAATGAATGCTGCTCAACAATTGCTTTCTGAGGCTATCATAACCTTTATCCCAAAACTTAGAACTGTAAATAAAACTGTAAGTCCACTTCACTTTGAACATGCATGAAAAAACCTTAAAAACCTTAAAAAAAAGAAACAACATGTAAAGTGTATATAAACACAAAATACAAAATCAAGCTGAAAGACAAAAATGACAAATCTTCTAATGTTAAACCAAAGTAATTCACATTAATGAACTAAAGAAAAAAAATCAAATGGTTTTCTTAATAGATATACAGGGACAAAACAGTATGTTTGGTAGATGATATAATCACCCTGATAGAAAACCAAAAGAATCTAGAAAGTATTAAAACAAATGAGACTTCTCAGCAATTTTGGCAAATGCATGAACTTAGGTAAAGTTGGTACAGTTCAATGTTAGCTAGCATTAAACAACTAAAAATAGTTTAAAAAATTATAAATAAGATTGCACCCACAACCAAAACAACTATCTAGGAATTAATATAAAATAGAATGCAGAAAACCTTTATGCAGAAAAATTTTAAATAAGAACATTAAAAATGGAAAGAATGACTTAATAGCATTGAGAATGTCAACTCTCCCAGAATGAAAATTTCAAGGTAATTCCAATCAAAATTTCAGCAGAAATTTGAGGAACTCAAAAGTGATTATAAAATTTATATAAAAGTATAAAGGTCTATAGAAAATAAAAAAAATAAAACTAAGAAAAAAGACTCCTCCACTTATAATCAAGAAAAACAAAATGCAGAGAATTCATACAGAACCTCAAGGAACCCAGAATAGCCAAATCAATCTTGAAAAGAAAAACTAAGTTGGAAGATTCACACTTCCCAATTTCAAAACTTATAAAGCAACAATAATCAAGACAGAATGCTATTGGCATAAGGACAGACAAATATATCTAAGGAATAGAACTGAGAATCCAGAAATAAACCTGACATTTATGGTCAGTTGATTTTTGACAAGAGTGCCAAAACAATTCAACGGTGAAAGAAGTGTTTTCAACAAATGGTGCTAGGGCAACATAATATCCACATGCAAAAGAATGAAATTTTACTCTTACTTCACGCCATATACAAAAATCAACTCAAAATGAGTAAAAGACTAAATGTAAGATCTAAACTATGAAGTTCTCAGAAGAAAATATAGGCATAAATCTTTGTGACCTTGGGTTATAAAATGTTTCCTTAGAAAAGATACTGAAAGCACAAGTAACAAAGAAAAAAAATAGATAAATCAGACTCCAAAATTAAAAACTTTCATGTTTCAAAAGACACAATGATACTGAAAGGACAACCTACTGAATGTTAGAAAATACAAATAATCTTTACAATTCAACAATTTTAAAAGGACAGCCGGGCACAGTGGCTCAAGCCTGTGATCCCAGCACTTTGGAAGGCCGAGGCGGGTGGATCATGAGGTCAGGAGATCGAGACCATCCTGCTAACATGGTGAAACCCCGCCTCTACTTAAAATACAAAAAATTAGCAGGGTGTGGTGGCACGTGCCTGTACTCCCAGCTACCCGGGAGGCTGAGGAAGAAGAATCACTTGAACATGGGAGGTGGAGGTTGTAGTGAGCTGAGATCACACCACTGTACTCCACCCTGGGGAACAGAGCAAGACTCCATCTCAAAAAAACAAATCAAAAAAAAAAGAAAAAAAAAAAAACAATAAAAGGACAACCCAATTAATAGGCAAAAGGATTTATAGACATTTCTCCAAAAGATATACAAATGGCCAATGGGCATGCGAAAAGATGCTTAACATCATCAGTCATCAACGAAATGGAAATCAAAACCATAAAGAGATACAGCTTCATCTCCACTAAGATAGCTATAATCAAAAAGACATAATAATAAAGGTTATCCGGCAGGTGGAGAAATTAGAACCCTCATACACTGCTGATAGGAAGAAAAATGGTAGTCACATTAGAAAACAATCTGATATTTCCTCAAAAACTTAAAGAGTTGCCATTTGACAAAGCAATTCTACTCTCAAGAGAAAGCAAAACCCATGTCCACACAAAAACTTGTACATGCATGTGCAGCATTTTTTTTTTTTTTTTTTTTTTGAGACAGAGTCTCGCTCTGTCACCCAGGCTGGGGTGCAGTGGCGCAATCTTGGCTCACTGCAAGCTCCGCCTCCCGGGTTCACGCCATTCTCCTGCCTCAGCCTCTCCGAGTAGCTGGGACTACAGGCGCCCACCACCACGCCCGGCTAATTTTTTATATTTTTTAGTAGAGACGGGGTTTCACCGTGGTCTCGATCTCCTGACCTCGTGATCCACCCGCCTCGGCCTCCCAAAGTGCTGGGATTACAAGCGTGAGCCACCGCGCCCGGCCAGCATTATTTACAATAGCTGAAAAATGTAAGCAATCCACATGTACACCAGCTGATAAATGGATAAACAAAATATAGGCTGGGCGTAGAGGCTCACGCCTGTAATCCCAGTACTTTGGGAGGCCAAGGTGGGAGAATCCCCTGAGTTCAGGAGTTCGAGACCAGCCTGGCCAACATGGTGAAACCCCACCTCTACTAAAAATACAAAAATTAGCTGGTGTAGTGGTGCATGCCTGTAACCCCAGCTACTTGGGAGGCTGAGGCAGGAGAATTGCTTGAACTCGGGAGGCAGAGGTTGCAGTGATAGGTTGCAACTATCGCGCCACTGCACTCCAGCCTGGGCAACAGAGTGAGATTCCATTTCAAAAAAAAAAAAACCAAAAAACAAGAAAACAAAAACAAAACAAAAGGTAGTACATATATCCATAAAATGGGGATGAGGAGAACAGGAGGGATGGAGAATAATAACTAAAGGGTAACAGGTTTCTTTCTGGGGTAATGAAAATGTTCTAAAATTGATTTGGGTGATTTGTTGCACAATTCTGTGAAAATTCTGTGAATATATATATTAAAAATATTGCCGGGCGCAGTGGTTCACACCAGTAATCCCAGCACTTTGGGAGGCCGATGTGGGCGGAACACGAGGTCAGGAGTTCGAGACCAGCATGACCAACATGGTAAAACCCCATCTCTACTAAAAATGCAAAAATTAGCCAGGCGTGGTGGCACACACCTGTAATCCCAGCTACTCAGAGGCTGAGGCAGGAGAATCATTTGAACCTGGGAGGCGGAGGTTGCCATGAGCTGAGATTGCACCATTGCACTCCAACCTGGGCGACAGGGCGAGACTCCATCTCAAAACAAACAAACAAACAAAAATTGAGTTGTGTCTCAAATATTTGAGTGTTATGGTATGTCAATTATATATTAATAAAGAAGTTACCAAAAAATGTCTATAAAAAGCAAAGGTATATATACATATTTGTGGGGTAGATAGGAATTTTCCCTCCCAGATATTAAGACACACTGCACAAAGTCCAAGTAATAAAGACAGAGTGGTGCTGGTACAGAAACAAATAGACCTACTAACGGAGCTTATCAATGAACCCCTATGTGAATGGGACTAGGGATTGACACAGCTGGTTTCTCAAAGCAGTAGGAAAGGATGGATTCTTTAGTAGATTGTGCTGGGAAAACTTACCACATGGGTAAAGTGGTTGGATCACTACATCATGGAATACAGAAAGCAAATTCCAGGCAGATCACAGACCTAAAGAGCAAAACTAATTTTTACACAATCCACAAAAGACAAACATTGGTAGATTTAGCTTCATTCAAATAAAAGATTTCTCTTAAATGAAAAATATCAGGGCAGGCATGGTGGCTCACGCCTGTAATCCTAGCACTTTGGGAGGACAAGGCGGGTGGATCACCTGAGGTCAGGAGTTCAGGACCAACCTGGCCAACATGGTGAAACCCCATCTCTACTAAAAATACAGAAATTAGTTGGGCATGGTGGCGCATGCCTGTAATCCCAGCTACTCGGGAGGCTGAGGCAGAAGAATCACTTGAGCCCGGGAGGCAAAGGTTGCAGTGAGCCGAGATTGCGTCATTGCACTCCAGCTTGGGAGACAGAGCAAGACTCTGTCTCAAAAAAAAAGAAAGAAAGAAAAGAAAAATGTCCTTTTTTGGATGATTTCATCATCCCAAACTGTCAGAATATTTAAAATGTAGGGAACTTCAGCAAAAACCAGAAAAAACTGGGTAACTCAAGAACAATGGGCAAAATACAGGAATAGACAATTCATATGGCTAACAAGTATATGAAAAAAGGCTCAACCTCACCAACTATCAGAGAAATCAAGAAATAATACATCAAAACTAAAAGAAAAAAGTAGAAAGTTGAGTATTATCAAGTGCTGGTGAGAATGGGGAAAATGGAAATCTTTGTAAACCGCTTGGTAAGCTATTGTGTTTACCAATGACCCAGAATCTCTCTCGGGTAAATACTACAAAGAAATACTTGCACAGGTCCTTTAAGTGTATCTTAAGTATTATTTGTGTCAGGGCCTGAGATGCAATATAGGTTCCATACCTGGGGAAATGAGTAAGCATGTGTTGGATGCGGATAATGGAAAATTAACAAAGTCAGAAGCAATGACTGATGACTAGGGATTAAATATAATGGTATTGGGTGAAAAAAGTAAGGTACAAACAGATCTATAATACCATTAACATACATGCAAAACAGACATAAACATTACCTTTGAGGACAAATACATTTCTAAGGGTATGTGTGTCAGAGTATATGCTTACGGAAGGGGTAATGGGGATGGAGGTTGAAGGGAAAAAAAAAATACAAATTAAGTAAAACAAGAGCAGGGCCTATGCTCATAGATTGATGGTAATAATGCGCCATGAACTAGATTAGAAATTCCAGAGGGTAACAATCACATCTGCTTGCTTACAACTGGACATCTAGTATCAAGCAGAATACTTGACATATAGTAGGGTTTCTAATATTTTTTAAATGAATGAGTTAGTAAATTATTAAGACTGATTCAACTCTTTGCACCCAAGAAGCTCCTACAAAAGAAAGAAATTCACTAAATTTACATGTCAAGAAAGAATGCAAAAATGTTTTGTTACTATTACTTAGGTTTTTCATACAGGGGCGAAACAGAAGCTTTTTCATATGGGGGCAAAAGAGAAGCAGTCAAATAAAAATCTGTCAACCTAAGTGGGGGCAGGTGGAAAAAGCCTTGCAAGTTACTCAAATCATTCAATGTGTTATGCAACACAGAGAAGGACCCTATTCCAGGGAGGAGGGAATCTTGCCCCTCTTGAAATAAATACACAAAATGAAAAGTCAGGCCGGGAACGGTGGCTCATGCCTGTCATACCAGCACTTTGGGAGGCCAAGGCAGGAGGATCACTTGAGGTCAGGAGTTCGAGACCAGCCTGGCCAACATGGTGAAATCCCATCTCTACTAAAAAAATAATAATAATTAATACAAAAATTAGCCAGGCGTGGAGGCGTACACCTGTCATCCCAGCTACTTGGAAGTCTGAGGCAGGAGAATGGCTTGAACCCGGGAAGCAGAGGTTGCAGTGAGCCGAGACTGCATCACTGCACTCCAGCCTGGGTGATAGAACAAGACTCCATCTCCAAAAAAAAAAAAAAAAAAAAAAAGGGGGGGGGGTGGGCGGTAACCTCAATGTTAAACAGATGACCCATTGTGAAAATTAAGGTTTTCCTTTTGGCAGGGTATTCAACAGTTTCTTCACTTACAGCAAAAGCAATTTCCTAAAATTGTATGAAATAATAATTTAAGAATCTGCTTCTCCTGGTAATGTTTTCCTCCTCAATGACAAAGAAAAAAGATGAATAACTGATTCTTTCTCAGCAAAACAGGAAGACTAATGTTAAAAAAAAAAAGTTCCTAAATAGAATGGCCTACTGTATCTCCTTCCTCTCTTCTAACATAAGAAATTACTGACATGACTCTTGTCAATTTTTGATGTAATAACAATTTACTAGGGGAAAAAAATCTCCTTTTGATCTCCTTGTAATAGTTTCTTGGTAATGCAGACCAACTCATATTACTACTAATTATTATAAGGTTTAAGATTCTTGGTGTACTGAACTAGTATTAAAAGTCTTTAAAAGCAGGTTTAGAGAAAACATTTAAAAGAATGCTTATATCTTTCTTCATTTTGTGTGATATGTTGACAACTATGCTCAGTACACTGTATATGATAAACCATTTAAATTTTGATATATTAGATTTCATGTTAAGAACTATAGTCTAAAATTCAAGATGAATTACTCCATTTATGGATAAATCTGGGGATGCAATATCATTCTATGCAATCTGTAGTAGTATTCAAAGTATAGCTACATGTGAAACTCTGAGTGTTATGTTTTTTAGAAAGCCATACACATTACAGAGTTTAGTACATAGAGAAGCTGAATATTCACCTTGAAAGAAGATGAAGCATCCAAAACACAGTATCAAAGTTTCCTGGGCCAGGCACAGTGGCTCATGCCTGTAATCTGAGCACTTTGGAAGGCCGAGTCAGGAGGATCTCTTGAGGCCAGGAGTTCAAGACCAGCCTGGGCAACACAGGGAGACCTTGTCTCAAAAAAAAAAAAAAAAAAAAAAAATCCACTAACTTACTAACTACAACTTGGACAGGAGGTACTTAGTTGTAACAATGTTTTAAAACATTTTCTATCTTATCTGGGCATGCCTTATGCAGGACGATAGCTGGTCACACTCTGTTGCCCTGGCTAGAGTGCAGTGACGTGATCTTGGCTCACTGCACCCTCTGCCTCCCAGGCTCAAGTGATCCTCCTACCTCAGCCTCCCGAGCAGCTGGGACCACAGGTGTGTGCCACCATGCCTGGCTAATTATTCGTACTTTTTGTAGAGACAGGGTTTCATGGATGAAACAGGGGTTTCACAGATGAAACAAGAGTTTCATCTGTGAGATCAAAGGGCTCAAAATTCAGGTGACTTTGCAGGAAAAAGTCAACTCTGCTTGAAGACACAAACTAGATGAACTGCATGCTACATGAGTTTTTAAACTCGGAGAAAAAATTTAAAAAATATTAATGTTTTAATATTTTGAATTAAAAGAAGAAATTTTTGCAAAACCTCTTCTTTGAAAAAGAATCATGTCTGGTACTTTTAAGGTAAAGTTGCAATTTTTAAATACCAATAAGATTCTAGATATAGAGTGTAACAGTGCCAATGGGTCACTTGAAAACACCCTTAGAACTGTGGGTTTTGTTGGGGGTACATTGAACAAACGCCTTAATAATTTGAGTTTAGAAAAATTTAGAGGAGTTTCTCAAATGGAAAAAAAATGTACTGGGCAATGTGCAAATAAGAGTCCTTTCTCACCGGTAGAAAGTATTGGAGTTAGACAAAAAAAGAAAGTTGAGGTGAAGATAGGAGGCATCAACCAGAGACATCAAAATACTGTCAGTTCTAGTGTAAGTTGTGAACTCACTATTCTAGTAAAAAAAAGCTAGTAAGGTTCAGAAATGAAGATGTTAGATCTATGATGACATTATAGTAGAAGATGAAAATTAAGCGTAAAGAGTCTATAAGCTGTGCCAAGCAAACTAATTTGGGTCAGAAGTCCTATTTAGTTTAATGCAGTGCTTTTTATTACTTTTGTTTTCCCTCAGTTTCTTGATACTACTAGACACTGCACTATCAAAGCACTCACTCTCCACATATGATTATTTAAATTTAAATTACCTAAAATTAAATATTCACTTCTTCAGTCCCACCAGCCACTGTGGCTACAAGTTACACAGCATAGTATGAATATTTCTTTCACTACAGAAAGCCCTAATGGGCAGTGCTGAACGAAAACCTTTGAAACCCAGGCAATCCAGAACAAACAGTTCCATGCTTTAAATTCATACTAGCTTCAAATGTTAAAGAGCACCTTCCTTCCTGGCTTTTCCATCAAAGTACATATAGGTAAATCTCATAGATCTTTCTGTTGAACATTGATAAAACACATAGAACTAAGTGAGATTGCCTACACAAGACTATTCTGGAAAATTTTATCTTTACGACACAGACTTATTTCTAACCCAATTCTAACATAAAAGCCATTTTATTAAAAATGAGCAGTGCAACTCAATTAGGCTATCTACATGTTTTAATCCACGGTTTGATGAATCAAAAGGATTCATGTTCTTGAGAGGTTCCTTGTAAGCTGAAGTTGCAAGTAAACCATGAGAATGTGTAAAAAACACTTGTGACTATTAGCTAATGAACTTCTGAACATAGTCCAAAACAGTATCCTAAACACTTACAATCTTGATGATCCACCAGAGCAATGCCCTAACAAGTGAACCAAGTCTTCCTGATGGAGCAGTAAAACAGGTTGTTGGTTTTTGCATATGCTAGTATCACATATTCCTATAAAACTTTTGGTGACTGGAAAGTACAATTAGCTCATGGCTTTTAAAAGTCATACCTTTACCTGTTGCTGAGCATAAGCTAGACATGAACAGACACATGTTTTCTCTCCCTAATGATCAGCTTTTGGCATTTCTATTCTAAGAATCCAAATCATGCTTATCCTCAAAGTTCATAGAAAAGCTGTCATATTACATTGTTCCAGAAACATTCCACAATGCACATTATTCCCTAGTTTATAAGTAAAATAAGTCCCTGAGAAACTTTTCAGGTGAGTACCTACTCAATATTTTTCATACCATAGAACACCCATATGTACCCCAATATTATCTAGTCAATGTAGTCACAAATTTCACAAAATTTAAGGATTATTGATTATAAATAATGAATACAATCTTTTTTAAAAAGAGGTTCATATTATGGGTACCCCAGTTTGAATTTCTAAGAGTTACAAAAAAGATTATTTCTAAGAGTTTATACAAAAAGATTATAAAACCATTTACAAGTCAACACAACATATAAGCATGGACCCAAACAACCCTTATTTACCAAGCAGTAAATAAAATAAGGTGTTTCAATAAAGTTAAAAAAAACTTTACCAAACAACAACAAAGGTTTTGTTTTTTAGGCAACTGAAACTGCTGTAAAACATATTAGAGCTACAGTGAAAAGACAAAAATGTAAATGGTGATAATACTACTACTGTACTCAAATAAATATTAGTCAAGTTCCACAATAGGGATTTGATATTTTAAGAAATAACATTGCTATTATGAAAGTATTACAAGACAAAGTTTTAAAAAAAATCAAACCAGCCAGGTGCAGTGTCTCACGCCTGTAATCACAGCACTTTGGGAGGCTGAGGCGGGCAGATCACAAGGTCAGGAGTTCGAGATCAGCCTGGCCAATATAGTGAAACTCTGTCTCAACCAAAAATACAAAAAATTAGCCAGGCGTGGTGGCAGGCGCCTGTGATCATAGCTACTCGGGAGGCTGAGGCAGGTGAATCACTTGAACCTAAGAAGTACAGGTTGCAGTGAGCCAAGATTGCACCACTGCACTCAAGCCTGGACGAGAGTGCGAGACTCTGTCTAAAGAAAAAAAAAAAATCAAACCACATGTTACACTATTTTTTAAAAGTCTCCTCGCCAGGCTAAAATAAGGATTGGTTAAAAGTCCACTTCAAAAAATGCAGTTCCCTAGATACTGTCTCCAACTCATAAGAGTAGAGGTTTACATTGGGAAAACCTCTGAAGAATCAGACTAATCTGAAAGACATATCTTAAAAGATACTGATATGGCAAATTACACAGGGAAGTTGGGGGATCTGGGAGTGTATTTGTGTGATACTGGTGGGGGACAGCTATGCTCTCTACTGTAAGTGGGATGTCAACATGTAAGAAGTAGTAATATAATACTGTTATCTAGCGATATGGAAGTAAACACCAAAAGAATCATTCAAAAATAAGTAAATGCCCCTGGGAATTTGTAGAATTATTTGGCTTCCTGACCACATGTACAAAACTGATAAAAAACAAAAAACGACCAAAAAAAAAAAAAAAAAAAAAAAAAACACTTAAAACTTCTTTAGTCTCTTCCCTAATCCCAACCCAAACCTCAGCCTTGTTCTCAGAAATTACAATTTCGGGTCATTTGTTTTTAATTCTTCTAGTGTTTACTACCATACTCATTTTTTTAAAAAATCTATTATTGCTTATTACAGTGTAGCCTCATTATAAAAGACTGAGCGGGCCGGGCATCGTAGCTCATACCTGTAATCCCAGCACTTTAGGAGGCAGAGGCGGGTGGATCACTTGAGGTCAGGAGTTTCAAGACCAGCCTGGCCAACATGGTGAGACCCTGTCTCTACTAAAAATAAAAATAAATAAATAAATAGATAAATAAATAAATAGCCGGGAGTGATGGTGCATGCCTGCAATCCCAGCTAGTTGGGAGGTTGAGACTGGAGAACAGCTTGAATCCAGGAGACAGAGGTTGCAGTGAGCCGAGTTTGTGCCACAGCATTCCAGCCTGGGTGACAGAGCTGGACTCTGTCACACACACACACACACACACACACACACACACACACACACACGAAAGACTGAGAAGATTTATCCTAATTCCCGCCTTCTCTGCTCATTCTGATTTATTTTAGTTTGTATTAGTTATAACTTTAGATATTATAGCTGAACCTGTATTTCTTATTCTATCAACTTTAGGAAGTTTCTTCTGGCTCCCCCATGTAATCATATACCATTATTGCTGACTATACAATTAAGTTTCACATTAAGTTTTATATCATTTGCAGTTTATTAAGTTTTTATCTATTAGTTGATTCTCATTAATTGGATAATAAAAAGTGCTTACAGTGTCATTCACTGCCCATCCAAGGGGCATGGTAAGATTCAGAGAATAAATAGCAACTTTATGTCACTAAATTCCAAGTATCAAGGTGTTTACGTTATTGATACTCAATTACACCTCACTGTTCAAAAATAAGGTACATTTTCGTTTGCTTCACATTTGGACTTGGCAGAAGAGGCTTTAATTTTTCTGAAGTTTTTGCCTTTTTATTACATTTAACATATTCCAATTTATTATTAGAATTTGTTCAACAAAATCCATGTTGTTCTTAAAGACATGTTTAGACCCCGGGGATTCTGTTTTAATTTTGAAATAATTATGTTCTGGATTAGTTCACAGCCCAGTTGTCTGCCTACCTAGTACTTCTTTTCATCACAAATTTCTGTTGATTCTTAATCTCAAGCTCCTTTTTGTAAGATTTTTTTGTTTGATTTCGCTGCACTACGACTCCCAAGCACTACCCCCCAACCCCTCACCCAAAGGTCTGGGGAAGTAAACTACACTGTTATGTATACTTCCACACTTACAGCAAACTAGGTCTGCTTCAGAATTATAGGTTGTTTCTTAAAATTCTCCTCGAAATTTAAATCATTGGTCCACATTTTCTAGCACCCAGTAATAAAAGTGTCTACCAATCTGATTTTTAAAAAGTGATTCTCATCTCTCCCTGCAAAAATATTTATGAGATTTCCCTACATCCTTAGCTCTGAAATTTCATAAGACTATTATCTAAATGTGTGTTATTGTTTGTTCATTTTGTTTTATACTTAATGGGTCCATTTGATCTAAAGCCCTGAGTCTTTATTTAGCTCAGATAATTTTTCTTCTATTTCTTTCCTCTCCATCTTCTCTGTTCCAAGTGGAATTCCTTTTTAGGAATCCTAGGACTATCCACTATATCTATAAAGCTTTTCTTTTTGTTCTCTTCATTTGTGTTTTTCAGGTAATGCTTGTTCATCTTGGGTTTCATGCTGTTGGAATGCTTCTTTCTTGACTGTTCATATTTCTAAGCAAAGAACTACATTGGGTTTCCTTTATATTTGTGTAAGCCTATTGACCCAGAAGGCTTATAGTCTGAATAGGACTGACTGCAGAATTGGAACTCCTGTAAGTGCTAGAATAAAGAGGATTTTGGAGATAGAGTAATCAGTGTCAGTCTGTCTCTCACAAACACACACATACGCACTCTCTCTCTCACACACATGCCCACACCCTGTCTACAGGGCAAACAAGTATGCTCTGTTTATCTCTTCAATGGGACCAGAAGATGCTTTACAAATATTCGAGAACATAGTACAGCTTTAACTACTTGGTCCAATAATGTAATTAAAAATTTTACCCAGTAACTTCTTCTAGTGAGATGCCAATGAAGCCTTTGGACAGCACGATAGCACAGTGTAGTCCAAAGAGCACTAAGAATCAAAAGAGCCATGGCTTTCAGTTCTAGTTTTACTACTAAAAAGCTGGTGACTTTAGGGAAGTCAATCTCTTTATACCTCATTTTCCTTTTCTACAAAGTGAAAAGCATAAACTGATAATAAGGTTTCTTCTAGTTCTAAAACTTTGTAACTAAGATGTTCTCATAAGCTTCAGATACAATCTTCCACACTATATAAAAAGAATGAAGAAATTTATAATTTGAAAAACTTCAGGTTTTCAAAGTTGTTCCTGCTACTAAAAACAAAGCTCCTGGCCAGGCGCAGTGGCTCACACCTGTAATCCCAGCACTTTGGGAGGTCGAGGCGGGCGAATCACGAGGTCAGGAGATGGAGACCATCCTGGCTAACACGGTGAAACCTCGTCTCTACTAAAAATACAAAAAAATTAGCCGGGCATGGTGGCGGGCACCTGTAGTCCCAGCTACTTGGAAGACTGAGGCAGGAGAATGGCATGAACCCGGGAGGTGGAGCTTGCAGTGAGCGGAGATCACACCACTGCACTCCAGCCTGGGCAACAGAGTAGATGCCCTCTCAAAAAAAAAAAAAAAAAAAAAAACACAAACAAAAAACACGAAGCTCCTAAACAGGTACACTATATTTACCAAAATTTAGTTAAGATAAAATTTGTAAACATAAATTTACATTTAGCAAATTAATTTGGAGGGGGGAAGGCAGATGATAAGGTGGGGGAAGTGCAGAGGTGAAAGAGTAAGGGAGGTTGTCATTTCCTACAGCTGTCTTCCAAAATGAGTGGTTTTTGTATCTTGGTCACTGTAGGGAAATAATGTTGTGTTTTTTAAATTATGGTAAAATATAGATAAAAGTTACCATTTTAAGTGTACAGTTCCATGGCATTAAATACATTCGCATTATTGTGCAATTATCACCAGATTTTACTTTTCATCTTCCCCAACTGTAACTCTATACCAACTAAACAATAACATCATTTTCTTCTCCTGCTAGCCTCTGGCAACCACCATTTTGTCTCTATGAATTTGACTATTCTAAATACTTCATACAAGTGGAATTATACAATATTTGTCCTTTTGTGACAGGCTTATCTCATTGTAGCATGTCTTAGAATTTCCCTTCCTTTTCAAGGCTGAAAAATACTCCATTGTACCTAAAACATATTGTTTTGTCCTTTGCACTCACACCACAACAATCACCAGAATATTTCTGTGACCAGATGTATGAGAGATTTCCCCCAATGCAAGCAATCACTTCTGCAGCGGACACCAGTTGGGTGTCCTCCCACCCAGTTCAATTCCAGCATTATCTACCTGGAGACAGTGTCACATCCCACAGGTTGAGGGCTCGCCACTTCCAATCCCAATCTAAAGCCCCAGGTTGTTTTACCTATGCTTCTAACTTGCTATAAATTGGGGTTCCCACAACCTCTTATTCCAGTTCGATTAATGTGTTAGAGCGACTCACAGAACTCACGGAGACAGATTTACCAGTTTATTATAAAGGATATTACAAAGGATACAGTTGAAGAGATGCACAGGGCAAGGCATGTAGGAAGGGGATGCCACCCTCCAGGTGCTCAGCCATCTGGAAGCTTTCTGAATCCAGTCCTTTTGGATTTTTATGGAAGCTTTGTTAAGTAGGCAATGACTGATTAAATCACTGGCCGTTGGTATCAATTTAACCTTCATGCCCTCTCTCCTCCCCAGAGATTAACAGGTAGGACTGAAAGTCCCAACCCTCTAATCCCGCCTGTTTCTGGGTAACTAACATCCATCCAATAGCTACCTAGAGGTGCATGGCTTTCAGTCAACTTATTAGCATACAAAGATACTTCACTGGCCTGGCACAGTGGCTCACACCTGTAATCCCAGCACTTTGGGAGGCCGAGGTGGGCGGATCACAAGGTCAGGAGATGGAGACCATCCTGGCTAACATGGTGAAACCTCGTCTCTACTAAAAATACAAAAAAATTAGCTGGGCATGGTGGCGGGCACCTGTAGTCCCAGCTACTCGGGAGGCTGAGGCAAGAGAATGGTGTGAACCCGGGAGGCAGCGCTTGCAGCGAGCTGAGATCGCACTACTCTAGCCTGGGCGACAGAGCGAGACTCTGTCTCAAAAAAAAAAAAAAAAAAGGATACTTCACTTTGGAGATTCTAAGGATTGTGGAAGTTGTATGACACAACACAAGAATGAAGATCAAATATATATTTCACAATATAATGCACATTTTGCTTGTCCTTTCATCTACCAATGTTTGACTTATTTCTTATTTATCAGTTGATAACAAAATAGATACTATAACCAATTTGTGTATACATATAAAACTGGATTAAGGTAATAAATACATTAAATTTCAAATTTTTTAGATTTTTTAAAGACAGTATCTCAGTCTGTTGCCCAGGCTGGAGTGCAGTGGCACCATTTGGGCTCACTGCAACCTCTGCCTCCCGGGTTCAAGTAGGCTCTGCCTCAGCCTCTCAAGTAGCTGGAATTACAGATGCCCGCCACAACACCCAGCTACCAAAATTTTTAGAAGTTTTATCTTTAGCACTTGGGGCATTATTACTAAAAAATTAAATTGCAGTCTGTACATATTATTAAAAGCTACCTTCTAAAAGCATGGAAATGTATACAAAGGGCCCAGAAAGTCTTATTTCAAAAGGAACTAGACTTCTTGGGCTTAAAAATGTTCATTTTAGCCAGGTGTGGTGGCTCATGCCTATAATCCCAGCTACTTGGGTGGCTGAGGTAGAGGAATACTTGAGCCCAGAAATTTGAAGCTGCAGTAAGCTATGATCACACCATGGCACTACCAGTCTAGGTGACAAAGCAAGAACACGTCTCTTAAAAAAAAAAGTTTCTTTTGATTGTACAATTAATCAAATGAACCACTTCATAAGTCATTTACTAACTATAAGGTCATGTTTGCCCTTATTAGTTTTGAACCATATAACACACCCCTCCCCACTGCAGATACTTAAATTCAAGTATACCTACACCTAGCAATGGCTGCCACACAGAAATCACTCAAAAGCCACTGCTGGCTGAGCTGAATTTTGTCAAAACAAATCAAACAGTATTATTATGACTGGCAAATCCAAACTTTCAGGTTTAAAACTTTGCTAGGTTAGGAAAGCCAGGCTAGTGTTAATTTACCAAAACACATTTATGCAGCACTTACTATGTCTTGCTCCAAGTACTTTAACAATCATATGAGATAGATATTATTTTTTCCTCCCTCCGCCCACCCCATTTACAGATGAGGAAATAGAAACATAGATAAGTTTAACTTATGCAAGACCACAGTGTTAGTAAATGGTAAAGCCAGGTTTCATATTCAGCAGTCATCAGGAAGTGTTCTTAGACCTGGAAGCCAAGAAGTTATAACTTCTTAAGGAATTTGACTAGACCAGTACTTACTTGCCTAAAGCCTATGTCCTGGCCAAATAGGGTATATAATTGTGTTTCAGGCTGAATTATCTGTCTTTGCAACTTACTCTCAAAATTCTTCTGCCTTCTGAAGAATACCAGTATGGAAAAAGGAGGCTATGACCCAGTATAGATTTTTAAAGTTGAGAAGTACTACATTACCTTACTTTGTAAAGCCTGCAATTTGAAGAATGCATCAAGCTGTTCAGCCTCTGAAACACCAATCTGTCAATGTTCTAACAGTTAACTTTCTTATTAATATCTTCTACCAGAAAACGTCAGTGTCTCAGGATAACATTATACTGTATATTGCTCTCAGACCTGACTTTGGACAAACCCTTATTTGGATGGTTCGGAGCTAGGTACTATTTAATCAATTCCATGCAAAATCACTTAATGTGCCAACAGCTTGGGGTCAAGCCTAAAAATTATCTTAGAATGCAACAGGACTAGAGTCTGTGGTTCATGGAAAACTCCTGAAACTACATGCAAAATTTTGGGACAAAAGGTCCAAAATATTTAATAACAGACTGACTTGAAAACTACTTTCTCAAAACTCTGGAGGTTCTTAAGATATATCACATTTTCACTTTAAGCTTCTCAAGCTTTACCACTCACCCAATCTAGAACAGCTATAATATCTTAATTTCTATTTAGAAAGCTAAAAGAACCCTTCCTTTTTGCACCTATCTAATCTGTGGTTAAGATGGATATTTCCAGTGCTGTATAAGACATTTCTGTTACAAAATAAACCAAGCTGAATCTTAATCTACTCATATCTTGATTCAGTGAATGCTCATTCTGTCCCCAGCTTCACTTCTATATGATTAACATTCTCAGCTGTAGATAGGAATTTCTACATTGTACTCTTGACTTCAATTTCTTTTTTTACCTTTTAGAATTGCATAAAATTGCAGACTACAAATGTAGTAGCAGACGTCTTACCCCTGCCCTGAAAATATGTCTACATACGGGCATTAAGGAATATTCCTAGTTCTGTCACCTATCCAGTGGGGGTTCAAGAGAACTTGGTCAAGATACCAAACTTCTAAAAAATATCTTGAGTTCTTGATAACTGAGATACTGATGAAGGAGGAGGGTTAGAATTTCAGCCTGTGAATAAAAAACATGCCAAATTTGTAGCATAAGGCTTCAGTTTTTCCTAGTGGAAATGCTGTTTAAAAAGTCCTCTGATGGTTATTACAAAGTCAACCAAATAAACGGGGTCTGTGTATATATACAGTTCTATCTTCTACCAAAACACACACACACACACACACACACACACACACACACACATATACCTTCTTCAAGACATAGGAGTGTCCCTCTCCTCACCTTTTCAAAGGCAAATGTCAGAATTAAAAGGGAAAATGGGATAAATGGACATAGAGAAAATTGATTAAACCCCTGTATAGGTTTTCACATTGCTGCAAAAAAGATCCTTTTTTCTGAGCTGAAGAAGTGGAATTTGGTTAGGAAATGTCATCTCTCTCTTCTAGCGGCCCTGGGGCTGATTATATGCAAAACCTCTTAGAATAAGGGTTAAGATGTTCAGTGGTGGGTGCCCAAGAGGAAGTACAGAACAATAAGAAAATGTTTAGGTCTCTCATTGGAGACACATGAATTTATAACTAGAAAGAATTTTAGGTGCCAACTAATGGCTAATAAATCGATCTGTCCCCTTTTAACCTAAAGATTAACCAAGAAAAGTTATAGAAGTGGCAGCTCCAAGAATAACCTATAAAACTAATAACAGTTGGCTTAGAGGGTTTCAACCACTCCATATCATTAAACTTCTTGTAACCTTGCTCTACATGAGATATAAAGTCATTCTGCAGGCCACGTTCAGTGGCTCATCCCAGCACTTTGGGAGGCCAAGGTGGAAGGATCACTTGAGCCCAAGAGTTCAAGACCAGCTTGGGCAACATAGTGTGTACAAAAAATAAAAATTAGCTGGGTGTGGTGGCACACGCCTGTGGTCCCAACTACTCAGGAGTCTGAGGTGGGAGGATTGCCTGAGCCCAGGAGTCGAGGCTACAGTGAGCCATGATCGTGCCACTGCAATCCAGCCTGGGCAACAGAGGAAGACCCTGTCTCAAAAAATATAAAAAATGAAATTAAAATGAAGCCATCTCGCAAAGAATTTATTTCCCAAAGGAATTTATATTCATCATTTAACTATCAATTCCTTTTCCATATACTGTATATAATACCTTTTTAGTAGAGATATGGGGGAATTATAACATTTATGCAGTCTCAATATAAATGTAATACTCTTTAACTCTCTTTACATAGAAGTTGTAACATGTCAGTCAATCCTTACTAATGTGGCCTTCAGTTTGTCTACCCAGTTTGGCTAGCTGCATAAACTGTCATCTCTACCACTTCCTTTTCCTCTGGCTGCAGTTGTTTTCCCTTAATCATATGCATCTGTAAGTAAAGGTTTGAAGAAATAGCACTACTCTTAGATGTGTAACAAACACCTGTTACTTGTGCTTAATAAAACTTTTCCGGCCTCAAAAAGTTTACATTTCACCACCTTCTTCAAATATGGAAATATTGTCTTTTCATACATTTTTTTCAGTAGTGCGTAAGAAGAAATGGAATAAAGATTTCAAAGAACAGTTTAGATGCCTAATATAAGAAAATAAGAACAATATATTTAACAGATTGGGAATTAATGTTCTGTAGGGTCTTTTCATCCAATAAAAAATTAAGGGCTATTTAATGTGGAGTAGATTTTAAGCTTTCAGAAATCAGAAGACAGCAGAGATCAAGAATTAGGAAAGCCTTGTGAGAGAATTAGAACTTCAGTTAGATATGACTTCCCAAAACCGAGGGAAAATCCCCCAAGGTAGGAGGATAATGTGTAAAGTGAGAAAGAAGAAAAGCATAGGGTGCATGGTGGAAAGGAAGTAAAAACATGGGAGGCTGGGCATGGTGGCTCACGCCTGTAATCCCAGCACTTTGGGAGGCCGAGGTGGGCAGATCACCTGAGGTTGGGAGTTTGAGACCAGCCTGACCAACATGGCAAAACTCCGTCTCTACTAACAAAAATAAATAAATAAAAAATAAATAAAATTAGCTGGGCATGGCGGTGCATGCCTGTAATCCCAACTACTCAGGAGGCTGAGGCAGGAGAATCGCTGGAACCCAGGAGGCGGAGGTTGCGGTAAGCCAAGATCGCGCCATTGCACTCCAGCCTGGGCAACAAAAGTGAAACTCCATCTCAAACAAAGAAAAAACACACATGGGAAAGGGCGGGTTTAGACATGTGAGAAATTTAAAAACAAATCTCTGGCTGGGAGTGGTGGCTCCCACCCGTAATCCCAGCACTTTGGGAGGCTGAGGTAGGTGGATCACTTGAGCTCAGGCATTTGAGACCAGCCTGGGCAACATGGCAAAACTGTCTCTACCAAAAAAATTAGGTGTGGTGGTGCACACCTGCAGTCCCAGCACTTTGGGAGTCTGAGGTGGATGGATCACCTGAGGTCAGGAGTTTCAGAGCAAGCCTGGCCAACATGGTGAAACCACATCTCTACTAAAAGTACAAAAATAAGCCAGGTGTGGTGGTGCGTGCCTGTAATCCCAGCTACTCAAGAGGCTGAGACATGAGAATAGCTTGAACCTGGTAGGCAGAGGCTACAGTGAGCCGAGATTGCGCCACTGCACTCCAACCTGGGTGACAGACCAAGACTCTCGGGGGAAAAAAAAAAAAAAGAGCTGAGTAGCAACAATACAAGCAAATACTGTTTTTGTTTTTTCTTTTAAAGAAATGTCCTAGGGTAGGTCTGAAAAGTATTTTAGCCAAAGCTGACAGAACAATGTTTCCAAAGCCGTATGCCAAGTCATGCAACTGGGGAAGAGTGGGATGGAGGAAAGCAGAAGAGGTTTGTAAAAACATTGAGGCAAATCCTTTATTTGAGATGAATCTCATAGGCTGAGCCTGTAGTTTTTATTTGGTAGTCTATATGTCTAGGGTATCTCTGGTGTAAATACTTCTTTGTGATAAGGAAGAAAGCAGGCATTTAAGACAGGTGGTTTGCTCACCCTTACAAATGTTGCACATCAGGTTACTAAATGGTCTTGCATACCCTTTTAGGCAGGGATCCCATGGACCCTGTTATTAGATGAGTTAAATATATCTTTGACAACATTACTTGGATCTGTAGGAAATATAGGAATTGTGGAAGGAGCACTAGCCCAAGAGTTGGAAAAATGAAGGTTCTGGCTATAATTCTATTTAAATGAGCTCCATGCCCCCTACTGCCTCAATTTTAATGTGAAAATAATGCACTATGAGACACAGAGATTCTCCGGCAAAATTATACTAAATCCCCCCTCTTCTCTGTAAACTGCCTATTTCGGGGACATCATCTCCTATGTTAACATTATCTTTATGCAACTAAATATGGCTCTCTTCCTGCCTTGTCCTTACAGAAACAAAAACAAAAACAAACAAAAAAACCCTTTAATTCTACATTCCATTAAAAATACTGAAAATATTTTAAAAGCTTCTAAATGACATTTCTAAAAGAAAAGTAAATTCTTTAGGAGCCTTACTAAAAACAAGCCAGAACAGTATCAGATAGGCAGGAAATTTTCATTGACTTTAATATCTTAAACCCCAAAAAAGATAGTTCAATTGAAAAGTCAATTTATGTCATCTTTAATTGTAAATAAGAACAAATGCAATTCTCTGAATTTATTAAGATTGCCTTTTCTATTCTTTTTGTACTAGTTTCTCACTATGAGGAAATGAAAGGACTAACTAGGGTTATATAGAATAAGAAAACAGAAAGAACAACTCAAAATGTGCGAGTAAACACAAAGAAAAATATTTGAGCAAATGTGAATTTCTTCCATTCATATGTTCTCCTAATCTACAGTTTCTTTTCTAGATGGCCTACAAGGTGATTTCCTGCTTAAAAACTCCTTGATGGCTTCTCTCTCTACTTGTAAAAAAATCAAGGTCGGGGACGGTGGCTCATGCCTGTAATCCCAGCACTTTGGGAGGCTGAGGTGGACAGGAGTTCGAGACTAGCCTCGCCAATAGGGTGAAACCCCGTTTCTACTAAAAATACAAAAATTAGCCAGGCATGATGGCGTGTGCCTGTAATCCCAGGATTACTCGGGAGGCTGAGGTGGTAGAATCGCTTGAATTCATGAGGCTGAGGTTGCAGTGAGCCAAGATCGTGCCACTGCACTTCAGTGTGGGCGACAGAGTGAGACTCCATCTCAAACAAACAAACAAACAAAAATCAAACTTCTCCACAGGTCCTTAAAGGCCTTGTGTCAAGTGGCTTTTGCTTACCCCTCCAACCATATCTTGATACTATCCGCCCTCTCATTACCATGGTTGCAGCCTCTCTCACTCACCATCTTTCAGTATCTTGAAAGCATGAAGCTGTTTCCACATCAGAGTTCATGCACTTGCTTAAAAAATTTTTGCATGGGCCGGGTGTAATCACGCCTGTAATCCCAGCACTTTGGGAGGCCGAGGTGGGTGCATCACAAGGTCAGGAAATAGAGACCATCCTGGCTAACACCGTGAAACCCCGTCTCTCCTAAAAAAAATACAAAAAATTAGCCGGGCATGGTAGCGGGCGCCTGTAGTCCCAGCTACTCAGGAGGCTGAGGCAAGAGAATGGCCTGAACCCGGGAGGCAGAGCTTGCAGTGAGCCGAGATCACGCCACTGCACTCCAGCCTGGGAGACAGAGCGAGACTCTGTCTCAAAATAAATAAATAAATAAATAAATTTTTTTGCATGTATCTGTATCTACATTCTACCTACTGTACCTGTTTTTTTTTTTGTTTTTTTTTTTCCCCCCAGAATCAGACCTCTTTACTTCTCACTTACCAATATTCCCTGTCAGGCCCAAAATGAATTGTAATATAACATCTATCATCAACTTGTAGGATCACTGACAACTTCTTAACAATTTCGAAGTATAACAGGTATTTTTCAATCTTCAACTTATACAAGATCACTTTATAGCATTTAACATCGTTGTCCTTTCCTTCCTTCTTGAAATTAACCTTCAATCTTGGTTTCTCTGATGGTTTCTTCAAACTCTTTTTTAACCTATTTATTTATTTTTATAGATTGGTCTTTTGTCTTCCTCTTTTTATCTCACCCAAACCGAGTGCTTTAACTACCCTTTATACCACAATGTTACCTAGATCTAAAAATCTAAATCTCTTAAGATTTCAGGTCTCTCCCCTTTAAACTCTAGACTCTGAAATATCTCCATCTGCATTTCACTCTTTCCCCATCCCCCTCTTCATTCCTCTCATTCAGTCAAGGTCTACTTCCTATGGACCTCTCTCCAAACCTCTTAGCCACATTTTTAGCTCAACCATTTTTCAATCAATGTTATAAAATCACTCACTAATATCTATTTCATACTCCTCTACACTGCCACCAGGTGATGTCACTTTCCTGTTTAAAATGTTCCAATGGGCCTTTCAAGCCCTCTTAAACAAGTCTAAATTCTCTGGCATGCTATACATGATTCCCCCCACCCTCCTTGGTCTGTAGCCTTATTTCTGAGCACTGTCCTATTCATTTATTCTATTTAACATGCTGTTCCTCGCTAAGAGAGGTTCTTTTCTGCTTCTGTGCCTTATCACATATCGTTCCTTTTTTGTTGATAAAATTTCCCCAACTCATCACTCCCCCTTCAAATAAATGAAACAACTTTTACTAGTTTTTAAGCCTCTGTTTAAGCTGTACTTCCTTCCGTAGGGGGCAAAAATAGTCTCCCCTGACCCGTGCCCATGCTGATTAATTTAGACAATCTCTTTAGTCAGACTTATTTTGGTTTTTGGGTGCATATGTATGAATTAGGTTATGAAGCAAAATGTATTTTTTATAGAATCTAATGAAAAATGGAAAGCCATTACCCTAGGGGTTTGTATCAGAACGCCCTTTATATATGTAAAGTCCTGCTTCTGGCTATTATCTCATTACCCCCACCTTCCACCCCACCCCCACCCTTTTAGTTTTTTTATTTTTTTCAGGCTAGTCAAATGAAGCAGTGGAACTGGAGAAGGAACAAAGAAGTCTGTAGCAGGTTGTTATCAATTAGTTGTAAAGGGACTGTGATCAGCCCCTAACTCTTTATTGGATTAATAAAAGTGACAATGAGGTCTGTTAAAAAGCTCTGAAGAAAATGTAACTTGTAGTGTTTCAGATGTAGGCTTGCCAACACAAGTTACTAAATGACATTTTCTTTGCTAATAACTGATATGCAGAGAATAATAATTACTTTTAGGGGTTGGGTCCACAGAGCTAGAGTGAAAAATTATCAGCACACTAAGCCGGACAGTAATCAGAAACAAAATATCTAGGTCATAATCTGCAGATGACATTTTTGGGAAAAGTTTATTATACGAATTATTTCCACTGATTTTAATTTTCAAAACAAACTAAAAAAAAAAAAAACTAAATTCAGAAGCCAAACAAGTTTGACATGATTGATAATGTCTTTTTTGTTGCTGGAGGCACTTGCTTTACTTCAAGTTTCTTGTGATTGGAATGAAGACTTGGCTGCACCAAGTAAATGAAGTTATTTCAACCCCCTTTCTTCACTGTGATCTACATTAGGCATGTGCTATGCATTTTCTAAATCCTACCCTTTTAATGTGACTACATCCTCAACATAAATCTTAAATACTCTGATAAGCCATAATTTTTAAAAGTATTTATCTGTATAAAGTATTTTTAAGTGTAAAGGCCTCTAACTATTGTCATCCTTTTTTTTTCACTGATAGATAATATTTTACCTATTTATGGGGTACATGTGTTTGCTATATGCGTAGAATTCTAACATCACCTCAGACGCTGTAAGAAGCTTCTCGTGGGGAAAAAACTGAAAAGCAAAGTCATAACTAAAATATTAATTGCTTGTTTGCTAGTGATTTTCCAATAATCTACATATTTTTGCTTTTATACTTTAAAGAGAGTCCATTTTAACACTATTGAAGAAAGAGGAAAATATAATCAAATGTAATCAGATTTGATCCAAATTCTCTGATTTTCTATGTCTCTATGCAATTAGCAACCTCAGTTCCTTCAACTGCAAGATGATACATATCCATTGCCTTCATCACAAAGATGACATGTGGTAATTAATGGGCTAATACCTGTAATACAATCTGAAGCTCTAGCATAAAGACATTCTGTAAGTACAAAACACTTTCTCAATAAATCTGCATGAGATGATTTTCACATGAAAAAAGGTTTAGGGTTTGTCTACAAATGATTGTATGTTAACAGAATAGATTTACTGCACTGACTGGTTCTTTCCATCAATGTTTTAGAATGAGTGAGATAAATATTTATCAAATAATGACACAGATAATTATAGACCGTAATAAATGCTATGAAAATAAAGTACAGAGTGCTATGAGAACAAGGTGGGGGGCGGGAAGTAGGCACTTTCACTTGTTATATCTTTTAATCTTAATAATACTTTCCCCAGGTTATCATGAAGAAATCAAGAATTCAGGTTAAGTTAATTAGCTTGTCAAGTTCACACAACTTAAAGGTGGAGAGAGCCAGGAACACAGGTTTCACTTAGAGACCATATTCTGTCCACTCTTCCAGTATTTTGCTAATATCTGCATTGCTAATACTCTCACTGACTGCACATCTCTGCCCATTCCCCTCTTCTCAATGAGGCCTACCCTGAACACCCTATTTAACAGGTTCAACTAACTCCTTTGGTCCACCTTACCCCTCTTTATGTTTTCTTTTATTCCAAAGCAGTTATCACTTTCTAATATATTATTTTATTTGTTGTGCATATTATCAGTGGGCCTCTGGTAGGTGATAAGCTCCAGGAAGTTAGGGATCTTTGCTTGTTTTGCTCATAGATATCATCCCCACCCTCCCAATCCCAGAATAGTGACTGGTACCCAGTGGACACTGGCCCAATTTTCCTTTCCCGTTTTTCAGCGTTAGCTGTATGCGAGAACTTGTTTAATCATTCTCACTTTTAATTACTAGGAAAACAAAGAAGTTTGACCCTGTATCTGAGAAAAATTTATATTCAAGTAACATTTAAATTTAGCCTGAAATTCTATTCTGTTAAAAAAAAAAAAATTAGGGTCATCAGTATCATTTTTAAAATCCTAGCCATAATAAAAAGTGGTGAAAAGACATGTCAAGCAAACTCTGAAATGTAGAAGATGCAGATGAGGATCAATGATCAGTATTTAAGAGTGTCTACTCGCATTTGATGATGCTGTAGTGGGCAAACGTGAGACATAGATGAAACATAAGAATCAGTGTACACTAAAGTAGTAGTTCCTAAACCTTAGGGATTTCAAAAAACAGGTAAAGTAAAAAAGAGAAAAGTTGGAATGAAAGAGGTGTCAAATTTTAATTTTGACACAAAAGGATATTAAGAACTAAAAACAATTACTATCACTGTAATTTCATCAGAACATCTTAACATAAAAAATTACCTAATTTCACAATAAAGGGCAGTTATTTTTAAGTAAATTTAGATCCATGAGCACCTCATTATATACAAACAGTTCAACAAAAATTTAAGATCTAAATGTGAACTCTTAAAAGATGCTCTGAAAGAATTTTTATAACCCCAGTATAGAGAAGGCTTTCTCCAAAAGAATGATACACTTGATATTAAAATTAAAAAACTTCTAGTCATTAAAAGACAACGTATTTAAAGTGAAAATGCATGCTAAAGAATGGAAGAAGTTTTGCTTTTCTTTTTTTTTTTTGAGATGGAGTCTCGTTCTGTCCCCCAGGCTGGAGTGTGGTGGCCCGATCTCGGCTCACTGCAACCTCTGCCCACTGCAACCTCTGCCTCCCAGGTTCAAGCGATTCTCCTGTCTCAGCCTCCTGAGTAGCTGGGATTACAGGCGTCCACCACTACACCCAGCTAAGTTTTGGTATTTTTAGTAGAGACGAGGTTTCACCATGTTGGCCAGGCTGGAAGATATTTTTAATGCCTACCAAGTATTATTACAAAGAATACATTAAAATAAGATGCAAATAAAAACTACAATGAGGTACCATTTCATACTCCTCGGAATGGCAAAAATTAATAAAATATTACTACTAATATTTTTCCACCTTCTAAAATAACTGAAATGCAGACAAGCAGACCCTCTCTCATGCATTATGGACTGGAAGGTGTACTTTGTACAGAAAACTGACAGTTATTTAATAAAGTTGAAGACATTCATACGCTGTGATCTAGCAACCTACTACCAGATTTATAAACCAGGGCAATCTTTCTCAATGACAGCTTTTGGCTACTATAATGAATGAGGGGCACTACTAAATAGAGGCCAGGAATGCCAGGCACTTTTCTTGCATAAAGAAAGTGCTGCTCAGATTGGGCACAGTGGCTCACACCTGTAATCCCAGCACTTTTGGAGGGGGCAGGCGGGGTGCGGTGCTATGGTAGGCAGATCACTTGAGCTCAAGAGTTCAAGACCAGCCTGGCCAATATGGTGAAACCCTTGTCTCTACAAAAGAAATACAAAAATTAGCTGGGTGTGGTGGTGCACGCCTGTAGTCCCAGCCACTCGGGAGGCCCAGGTGGGAGGATTGTTTGAGCTTGGAGGGCGTCGAAAGTTCAGTGGGCAGCGATCATGCTACTACACTCCAGCCTGGGTGACAGAGTGAGAATCTGTCTCAAAAAATAAATAAATAAATAAGTAAATAAATAGTGCTGCTCCATGCCTCATGACTTGAATATTCTGCCGGACATTCATAGAGGGGAACAGAAAGAGGAAAAAAACCCCACTAACGTCAGATAATTCTAAACAGGATTTAATACCAAGTTTATCTGTATAGTTTTAACATAGATGAAGATTTGTTACGAATGCAATCATTGTGTAAAGAGGTAAGATTGCACTTTTATTTCTGTTTAAACTTTTCTGAGGATAGTTTGTTATTTCAGAAAATCATTTTCCACCAATGACAGGCCCAGCATTGGTAACTGAATGGCTAACATACCTGTTTTAATCTGTAGCTGTTGTATTGATGGAAACACCATCCATTGGTACAAAGCGTCTAATTACTACTATTTCTTTTAGCAGTGCTTCTTATATTTCAATGCGTATATGCATCACTTGGGAATCTTGATAAAATACAGCATCTGGCCGGGCAGTGGCTCATGTCTGTAATCCCAATGTCCCAGTGCTTTGGGATACTGAGGAGGGAGGATCACTTGAGGCCAGGAGTTCAAGATCAGCCTGGGCAAGATAGCAAGACCCTGTCTCTGTAAAAAATCTAAAAATTAGCCAGGGGTGATGGTGCATACCTGTAGTCCCAGATACTCGGGAGGCTGAAGTGGGAGGATCCCTTGAGCCCAGGAGTTTGAGGTTACAGTAAGTTGTATGGCTCCAGAGATCCTGTCTTTTACATTATTTAAAAAACAAAAAACAAAAAAACAGCATCTGCATCAGTAGGTTAAAGTCTGATGCTCTGCATTTCCAACAAGCTCCCAAGGGATTCTGATGTTGCTGGTCGACCATTACACTTGGTAGCTAATCTTGAATGTAGTCTTGAGCTCGAGTATTTACAAAGTGAAACACATATTACTTTATTACAAATTTTTCTTATTTTATTAAGGCCATTGCTTTCTTTAAAGTACTGTAAAATATTTTCTATGAACATGGGATGTATGTAGGGTCAAGAACCACTGCTCTAGAAGTCTTACACAACAGGTACCTAACATATACAGGAATATTCCTTATAGTACTGTTTAATAGCAAACAAATGGAAACAACAAAAATGACCATCAACAGAAACCTGACATAGTTATATTATAGAGCACATACCACCTAACAGTGAAAGTAAATAAACTAGAGCTACCTAAATAAGCATAGATAAATCCTGGCCAAGTTGTGTGAAGAAAGCAAGCTAAATAAAGATATCTGTATTTAAATAGTCTTAAGACAATCAAAATAAAACTATATATATAATGTTCATAGGATAAAGGTATGTAGTTAAGTATCAACACGTGGATATAGGAAGGATGCATGTCAACTTTGGGTCACTGGTTAGATGTGTGTGCGGGGGAAGGGAACAGCATTTAAGAGAGGTATTAACATTTTAAGGAAACTTCGTTTTTTGTTTTTGTTTTTCTGAGACAGAGTTTTACTCTTGTTGCCCAGGCTGGAGTGCAATGGTGCTATCTTGGCTCACCACAACCTCTGCCTCCTGGGTTCAAGCGATTCTCCTGCCTCAGCCTCCCGAGTGGCCGGGATTACAGGCATGCACCACCACACCCGGCTAATTTTGTATTTTTAGTAGAGACAGGGTTTCTCCATGTTTGTCAGGCTGGTCTCTAACTCCCGACCCCAGGTGATCCGCCTGCCTCCGCCTCCTAAAGTGCTGGGATTACAGGCGTGAGCCACCGAGCCTGGCCAGACACTTCGTTTTAATTGGTAGTTTTGTTTGTTTAACTGGGTGATGGGTACATGGATATTCATTATATTGTATGGCACCAACATTTATATTGCTATGTTAGTTCTCATTTCACTTGGACAAAACTCTTGGGCATGAACAGGTGTTTGGAAAACACTGCTCCAAAGCAAAGGATTCAGGACTAGAGAAGACCCAGGTTCAAGCCTCAATTCTACTTCTTACTAATTGCTTAGCTTTAGGCAATTGAAATAATTAACTTATCTGGGCTTTATTTATTTCATCTGTAAAAATTCCACAAAAGGCCAGGCGAGGTGGCTCACACCTGTAATCCCAGCACTTTGGGAGGCCAAGGCGAATGGATCACCTGAGGTCAGGAGTTCAAGACCAGCATGGCCAACGTGGTGAAAACCCGGCTCTACTAAAAATACAAAAATTAGCCGGGCGTGGTGGCGGGTGCCTGTAATCCCAGCTACTCAGGAGGCTGAGGCAGGAGAATCACTTGAACCCGGGAAGCAGAGGTTGCAGTGAGCCGAGATTGCACCATTGCCTGCCAGCCTGGGCAACAAGAGCAAAAAACTCCGTCTCAAAAAAAAAAAAAAAAAAAAAAAGCCACAAACTCACTTTTCCTCTCTCCAATTCACAAGGCTGGATTCGACAGGCAAATGGGGCAATGTATGTGAGAAATTTTAAAGAGTAGGAAGGGTAGGGGGAGTTTTCAGAATTAAGAGCAAAACTTTGGATAAATTAGAAGTAAAATCTACCAGTAAATAAACCAACCAATAAAATATACTCTATTTTCTTGTCATCACTGCTTCTAAAGATCTTAACACCAATCTTAATATGGAAGAAATTTTAATTCTTAAATGATGGCATAGGGAGAGTCATTCTCCTTATCTTTATGCTAACTGTTCATCAAAGGATTGAAATTCATAATATCAAACCAAAGTAAGAGCACTGCATTAAAAAGTATTCTCATTTAACTTATATCAATGTCACATAACCAGAGTAACTGTTGCTTATATGGTTCTCACTCCCCTTTTTATAAAGTAAGCAGGTGGCACATTTTATTAGCCCTATATTACAAATGGAGAAAACTGACTCAGATGTGGGATAGCGTGCCTGGAGTTGTAGACCAATTCAGTGTCAAACTTGGAACAGACACCAATTGCTTAATTCTTCTGTGTTCATTAAGCTACTAAAAACATTATTTTTTCATGATGTTTTTTGGTGATTTTGTTTGTCCCAGGAAACAGAAAATTCTTTGTCAGCAGTCATTTCATAAACATTTCAAAATGGGCAAAGATACTCAAGGAAACAAGCTACTCATCAACTACAGTACTGCACACTAAGGGACAAAATTAAAACTGCCTAGCCTGCTAAAAATCTAATCCTGTCCTTGCCAATTAACCTTATTAACACTAGAGTAGGAGAAAAGAGAGGTCAAAATATAGGTGAAGGTGCCATTCATTTCCTTCTGGATTTCAAATAATATGACAAATTACTGCACAACAGAGATTTTTACCTCTGCTGTTCCGTAAGTAACACGACCCCTATTCTCCAAATAAAAACTTACCAACAAGTTGGGCAGTCTCAAATTAGAATACTAGCAATCATGACAATTTTCAAAATACTGGCTATCATTAGATGTCACCCAACTGAAATTCATGCTATAAACATATGTAGAGAAACTCTTCATGGAAAAAATTCATTTTAAGGTAAATTTCCCTGTTAATCTAAACAGATTAACGTTATTACAACATGTATCTGGCTTTCTACTCCGACTCATTAGGTATTATAGTTTCATATGTTGGCACAAGAGCTCCAAAGATTAGAGGCATAAAAAAATTCCAATGAATCATCTATAGATCAAGCATCATATATCACAAAAAGTATTAAACAGGAACACATTTCATAAACAGCGAAATTTAAAGGTCACCCTCTGTATTCCGTTATTCATCCTTTTGCTTACCAAATCTACCTCACACTGACTTAAAGCATCATTTACAAAAAATTCTCTTCTGGCATTGGCAGAAATCTCACCAAAGATCAAAGATCTGAACTTTTTTTTTTTTTTTTTAAGCAAAAACCCCAGGTTAAATACACTCTTTCCTTTACGAAAGCCCCCACACAGTACAATCTAATTTGACATAACTTTGTTTCGGGGTTAAAACAAATCCCAAACAAAACCTTTAAATTTTCCAATTCAAAAACGATTCCTGATAAGCCTACTTTAGAGTTCGAAAACAGATAAGATTAAAGTCCAACCATCTGAAGAAAAAGAACCCTACGACAGCCCCACCGGAATACACAAATCGCCAAGCCCCGTGCAGATTCAATCTAAAATCGCGCCTGACAGAGATATAAGGACATTCAAGAGAAAGCTTTTAAGCACCCGCGAATCTCTCAGTGCGCCAGTGAGGGGAATGGGAACCTGACCCCATCTTTTCATCCACTGAGAGAAAAGCAAAGGAAATGAAATGGAACCCTTCTCTTCAGCGAGGAGGACCAAAGACCTTCTTAGAGTGTCGGTCGGTCCTCCCTCCCCCACCCCCTGACTCCGGCCGCTCCACGGACCGCAGGGACTGTCCTACCGCTCCCCTTCACGCAACCACCAGAGAATTCTCTCAAAAACACAGACCCGATCAGGAGTGGCTTCCCCACCTTTCCCCTGTGCCGAGAGGGATCCCAGTGGCCAACAACAAAGACGCTTCCCGCTCCCCTCCCCCCGCCGGCCCGGGCTCGTCTCTCCCGCGCTGCGGCTCCCGGCCTAGCGCCCCCTCCCCGAGCCGGGCTGCGGCGTCCCCAAGCCCCGAGGCCGCACGCACCTGCACCTGAGCGGCCCGGGCCGAAGCGCCGAGCAGAAGGAGTCGGGAGAGAACCGCAGCCGACGCGCTGTCCTCCACACGGCGAGATCCGCGCTCCGGACGCCGTCGGACTCTCTCCGCCTGCAGACGGGCCCGACAGACAAGCGGGGACCAGGGCTGCAGCCCCCGGCGCCGGGACGAAGGACGGTGGCGCCCCAGGGGCCCCGCTCGCGCTCCCGAGTCTCGCCTCGCGCCGGCCCTGCTCCTCCACAAGAGCCCGCGTTCTGCTGACTAACGGCCCCGGTGCGGGGCGCTGGAGCGGCCGCCGCTGCCCGTCGGCTGCTCTCGGGCCTCACGTCCCGCGCGGCCGTGGTCGCAGCCGCCGCCGCCACCGCCTCCCTTTCTGGCACCGCAGACACCACCCAGACCCAGCCAGGTCTTCCTTCTCTTTAATCCTGCTTTCTTTGCTCCTCCTCAGCCTGCCAGGCGCGAGGCTCGTTCCGGTAGCGGGAGGGAGACTGGAGGGGAACCGAGGGGACGAGCAGAATCCTCACTGAGCCAGGAGTTGGCCACTGACTGGAGGAAGGTGCCAAAGCTGACCCCGGCTCCAGCCTGCTAGCGGGCGGGGAGAGGGACGGAGCCCAGCCTCGCCTCACTTCCACCAATGACAGGCCGCCCGGCAGGGCCGGAGGCGCTCTGAGCTCTAGGAGAGGCTGAGCTCGCTCGGCAGGAGGCGGGGATTGCGGAAAAGAAGAACCAATAGGAACAAAGGTTCACCGCCCCTTTGATTTGATGGACTACACATTCGGGCCAATGGGGGAATTTTCATTTCGAAGAAAGCGGGACTTGTTCTCCGGGTTTGAGAAAGAGGCTGCGCGGAGCCAGAGGGGTAGAGGCTGCGCCGCGTGGAGTGGCCTGGCTTAACAGCAGGGAGGGCAGAGCGTTGCTCTTTGACCTCCCAGAACAGTCACGTGGGCTGACCCGGAGCCGGGGCGGAAAGGCTGCGTAAGTTTCTTCCGGGTCATTGACAGAAGCATCAATTCCTGGGAGTAGTTCGTTGGTTTTCTTTCCCTTCATCCTTTTGCCTGTTCCCGGCGAGGGGTGGCTTTGATTTCGGCGATGAGCTCCCAGAAAGGCAACGTGGCTCGTTCCAGGCCTCAGAAGCACCAGAATACGTTTAGCTTCAAAAATGACAAGTTCGATAAGAGTGTGCAGACCAAGGTAGGAACCTGCCTGTTGCACCGTCTTTGACTCCAGGAAGGAATGGTTCACTGGAGAGGGGAGAGAGGAAATGAGAGGAGTCGGCTGGGGCGAGTGTGGACCGCAGCCCAGAGTTAGTCTTGGCTGCAGTGCAACTCTTTCTAAAATGTTATTCTCACGCCCTTTCTTTGACCTGGACATGTTGTCTCCTGGTAAATATTTGATGGTCAGCACACTTTACTAATTGCACAGAGTGAACACGACCCTAATCAAATCTAAGGTGCAGATGGGGCAGTTACGTCGTTCAGCGTTCCCATCTGGATCACATTAGCCGAGGGAAACGAGGAATGTGGCATGAGTGTCTCTTTCAAATTTTACACCAAGTTTATGCAGCTACGATTTTTTTTCCAAAAACCCCAAGCCCATAGGGGAAATGTGAATGATTAACGCTGTCCTCACTAGTATTGTGGGAAATTTCTGTTTTGTAACAATTGTTTTGAAGATAAAAATATTTGGTTAATGTAAAAATACTTGTTTTGCTGTTTATCTTTAGCAGGACTTCTGTAAACTGGAAAAAATTCAGACTGTCTAGATAGCTAGAGGACTTGGGTTGTATATAAGTACAAATTTGCAGGCCGGGCGCCGTGGCTCAAAGTGCTTAATCCCAGCACTTTGGGAGGCCGAGGCGGGTGGATCACCTGAGGTCAGGAGTTCGACACCAACCTGGTCAACATGGTGAAACCCCGTCTGTACTAAAAATACAAAAATTAGCCGGGCGTGGTGGCGGGCGCTTGTAATCTCAGCACTTTGGGAGGCCAAGGTGGTGGGCGGATCACTTGAGGTCAGGAGTTCGAGAACGACCTGGCCAACATGGCGAAACTCTGAATCTACTAAAAATACAAAAATTAGCTGGACGTGGTGACGGGCGCCGGTAATCCCAGCTACTCGGGAGGCTGACGCGGGGGAATCGCTTGAACCCTGGAGGCGGTGGTTGCAGTGAGCTGAGATCACATCACTGCACTCCTGGGCAACAGAGCAAGACTCCGTCTCAAAAAACAAAAACAAAAAACTACTAATTTACTGTTTGCTGTGAATCTCTCTCCCTGTCTCCATAGCTGTATGGAGAGAAAATCATTGATGACAGGGGCATATTAGGGGCCAGCATCACTCAGATAAACCTAATATTCACATAAGTTATGGAGCTCAAATTTACTAGGTGTGCGGCTTGGGTGAGTTATATAATATTTAATTTCTCTGAGCCTTACTTTGGTCTCAAATGCAAAGTTGTCAGGATTGTTGGGAGGCGAAACTATATGATTATGCATAAATGGCCTAGATCATAGTAAGTGTTCAATAAGTGATTAATTTCCCAACATTGATTGGGAAAGCAAAGTAATCTGTTTTTGGTAACCTGTGATCTCCTTTTCCCTTCCTCTTTCTTTCTTTGCTTATTCTACAAATATTTAATAAGCACCTTCCGTGTGCAAGGCGCTGTGTTCATAGGTATACTGTGTTCAAAAGAGCTGACTCTCCCTTCACGGAGCTTATAGTTTCTAGGTGATATGGGCAAAAAGCAGAAAGATAAGTAAATACAAATTATGATAAATATTGGTGAAGGGCAACACAGCTCAGTAAGGGAGAATAAGGAAGAATATTTTAAATTAAGTGCTCTCCTTTCCCCCACTTAGGTTGAGAGGTTTTTCAGAATGAAAACCTGAAGCAACATTTGGGAAGACTTTCCCAAGTTTGCTCCTATTATCAATAGGTAAACAAGAATAAAAATAAAAAACTGCACTATTCCAAATAGATGTCTGTGTCTTGTGTATTCTTACCCTAAGATTGTGCACAAACATTTGCTTTTGATTGTTTTTCATGACTGTTTTCGTAAAAAGCAGTTTTAATGAGTATTTAACTATAGTGTAGCTTCTCCTACTTGTACTTTTCATTGTGCGTTTTCTTGGTGTTATCTAATAACTATGTCATTCTGGTCCTAAATGTTTTCCTGGGTCTCAGGTTCAGTCACTAAGTTGCATTTGACCATTTTTATCTTTTTATCTTTAATTCCTTTCCCTCTTTTAAGTTACGAAAAAGTCTCATTTGTTAATCAGGAGGACCACCAGGCCACTTCATTATTGAAGGTTCTGACAAAAAACAACACAAAATATTTTACTGAGGAAAAATCATTAGGTTGATTGTTCATCTGTGTAATGAATAGCTAATAATTGTCTGTGATCATAACAGATTCTTCAATCTGCTATGAGTAGCCATCTAAAGCCAAGACTTTGTCAGAAGCATCTGACCCTAACTTTGTGCCTATTCTTTACACTGGAAAGCTATTTGATTTGGTGACATCTAACAAAGGAGTGATAAAAAATGCACGGTTCTCTGTAACTCCCCATAAAGCAAGCTTGTCCAACACATGGTGCAGGGCGTCTTTGAATGCAACCCAACACAAATTCATAAATTTTCTTAAAACATTATGAGATTTTTTTTTTTTTTTTTTTTTTTTAGCTCATCAGTTGTCATTAGTGTTAGTGTATTTTATGTGTGACCCAAGACAATTCTTCCAGTATGGCCCAGAGAAGCCAAAAGATTGGACACCCCTGCCTTAAAGGATTGTAGTAACAATTGGCTACTTGTATTAAATACTTTATGATTTGGTAGGGGTCCCACATGATAGTTTTCCTTTTCCTCCTCTGCCAAGCAGTTTCTTAGGACTCACTGCGATTAGAAGTTGGATAATTACAGATGTTTTATTGGAAGTTTGTATAGGTAAAGCACTCATTCTCAAAAGACACAGATGATAGCTTTCTTCATATGCTTGAATATACTCTAGAAAAGGAGAGTATATTCAAATTTTGTGCCATTTCAAATGGCCAAACTTGGACCAGGGAGTCAAAGTAACAAAAATAGGTTTCAGCTCAATATGAGGGAATTGTCTGACAATGAAGGGGCTTGCGCCAGGATTTGTAACCTCCTCTTCCCTGGGGTTATTTAAAAGAGGTCCCTCTGGCCATTGGTCACCGGTACCCTCAAATGACTTGCGGGGATTGGGAGGGTCGGCAGTGGGAATAGGTTTAAATCTTTTCTAGTCATTTAGTACTAAGATGTTGAGCAGAGCAAGGCAGCCTTCTTTCCCTTACTGGAAAGGCAGTGATGTCCAACAAAAAGAGCATTGGACTAAGAGAAAAGAGCCATTCCTTAGCCCCAGTTCTGTCATTTGTTTTGCTTGGTGATGTCACGCAATTTACCTGTAGCTTTTAATCTATGATACTGGGTTAGTACTATCTCTTGTCTTACTTTCCTCAGAGGATTGCTACAGAGATCATTACAAAAATTATTATTATTATTATTTTTTTTTTTTTGAGACAGAGTCTTGCTGTCTCGCTCAGGCTGGAGTGCAGTGGCATGATACGGATCACCGCAACCTCCACCTCCCGGGTTCAAGTGATTCTCTTGTCTCAGCCTCCCAAGTAGCTGGGATTTCAGGGGCACGCAACCATGCCTGGCTAATTTTTGTATTTTTAGTAGAGACGGGGTTTCACTATGTTGGCCAGGCTGGTCTCGAACTCCTGACCTCAAACGATCTGCCCACCTTGGCCTCCCAAAGTGCTGGGATTACAGGCGTGAGCCACCGTACCCAGCTACAAAAATATTTTTAAGAAATAGGGATAAAAATAAGAACTAAGAATAAAGCCCATAATAATTTATGTGGCCCTGCAGTTGATCAAAGCCTAAAAAAATTAATTAGAAAAGAAATGCATGCTTGTTGAAGAATACTGAAACAACAGAGAAGTATATAAGGTACTGTATAAAAGTGAAAGTCTCTGTTCCCAGTTTTAGTCCTGTTGGGATATAGTCACTGTTAACACTTTGATGTGTACATTTCTAGATATCTGTGTATGATACAGCGCATATGTAATAAAATACATCTTTTCCCTTCTCATTCAGTAAAGTGGATGTGTCAGAACAGAAAGATTAAGCTTATTTTTTAAATGCTGTGTAATATTATACAGCACAAATGTGAATTAGCTTATTTAACTACTTTCCTATTAATAAACATTGAGTTGTTTTCAGTTTTGCACTATGCCAAAAAGACTGCAGTGAAATTCTGGTATTCCTGTCTTTATTCCACATCTGTTGTCTAGTACCAAACCTTGTGCTAGATATTGGAGGTATAGGGTTGAGCAAAATATACAGTCACAGTCTTCATTGAAGCTTGTGATTTGGGGTGAGAAGTGACAGGCATTAATTAAATAATCTTTCAAGTATGTTAATACTACAGCAGTAACAGCTATGAAAGAACAGTCTAGGGAGCCCTGAGAGTATCTATAATAGCATGAAGTCTTGATTACGTTTGGAGGGTTAAGGAAGGCGCCCCAAAAATCAGAAGGATGAGTAACATTAAACTAAATGGAAGAGCATCTGTCATCCTTTTGAGGATGCTATTAATAATATATATATAGAGTCAGTATTGTTTTTAATAGCATTTCCCAAAATATATTTCTTAGAGCCCCAAGGTCATGTATCTTCTTCATAGGGCAGGAGAAAATTTCATGATCAAATCACCTTGGAAATACTGTATACTAGATCTCACTTTTAGAGGTGGGTCATAGTATACATTGGAATAAATCAACGTTTTGCAGTTAAAAAATTATTCAACCAAAACTTGCTTGGCTATGGAATGCTTTGATTTACATAATACCTATTGAACTAATTTGTTGTGGAACTCACTAATTTTAGGAAACTATAGTCTTCATCTTGATATGGAGATGGAAAATGGAAGTCTATGGGTGTACTCTAAATAATTTTGGAAATATAGTTTTATTAATACAAGTTGAGTATTACTTATCTGAAATGCTTAGGACCAGAGTGTTTTGGATTTCAGATTTTTTCAGATTTTGGAATATTTGCATTGTATCAGTTTAGACTCTCTAATCCAAAATGTTCCAGCAGGTATTTCCTTTGAACATGATATAGGTGCTCAAAAAGTTTTAGATTTCAGGTTTTTTGGATTAGGGATACTCAACCTGTTATAGCTAATATTTGTGTACTTAAGTGTATTAGGCACTATGTTTAGGCACTATGTATACTTGCTATACATTATCTATAATAATTTCATCTTCAAAGTAACCCTAAGATAGATGCAAAATGATCCCATTTTACATATTGGGAAATTAGGGCTTAGAGGTGAGTGACATGCCCAGAGTTACATAATTAGCACATGCCTCTTCATTGGTTGGATGGGATCTGTGGGAGGACAATTCAAAGGGCAAGTAAATCAAAAGCCCTCCATGTGTATGTGTGATTTTAAAATATATGTATACTGTATTTTTGGGTGTAATAGAAGCAGTGTGACAGCAGATTAGGGTCAGAACAGAAATGAGTGTGGTTTATTGCCACCGATACTAAACACTGCCTGTTTGAAATGTTCTAGGAAGAGTCTCTCCTCATGAGGTGTGGCCCCTGGAGTATCACATGCCATACATGTGGGCTGGTTGGGGTGGATCTCATCTCATCAGCCTGGGCTCTGTAGCAGAGGCTCCTTTTGCTGACTTAATGTGAAAGTAGATAGTAATTTAGTCCATTTTCTTGGCTCCTGATTTAGGCAGAAAGCCGTCAAGTTTAAGATTAGTTATGATTGCATTTATACAGCAGAACAGGCTTCTGTGTTTACACACACCTTTATTCACAGTTGTCAAAAATGGGGAAAACCTCCAAGTATCTATCAACAGGAGAATATATATAAGCCGATTGTGGCAGATACATGCAATGGAATACTACTCTGCTATTTTAAAAAAAAGAAACACTGATACAAGCAAAGCAGATGAATCTTGGAAACATTAATGTGGAGGGAAACAAACCAGATACAAAAGAGCATACTATGTGATTCCATCTATAGAGACCAGAAAGGCACAAGAAAACTTCCTGGAGTGGCAGGAGCAGTGAAGATTATAAGAGCAAATATATTAAAACTCATTAAATTGTATGTTTAAGGCCTGTGCATGACATTGATATAAATTTTACCTCAGCCAAAAATAGGCAAAACAAAAACAAAAACAAGAAGGCCGGGCACAGTGGCTCATGTCTGTAATACCAGCACTTTGGGAGGCCAAGGCAGGCAGATCACTTGAGGTCAGGAGTTTGCAAACAGCCTGGCCAACATGGTAAAACCCCGTCTCTACTAAAAATACAAAAATTAGCCGGGCGTGGTGGTGGGCACCTGTAATCCCAGCTATTTGGGAGGCTGAGGCAGGGGAACCACTTGAACCCAGGAGGCAGAGGTTACAGTGAGCTGAGATCGTGCCACTGCACTCCAGCCTGGGCCACAGGGAAGGAAAAAAAATAGGTATTACAGGCAAAGGACTGATGAACCACCTAGATGTTTTAAAGTTCTGTTTTTGTTTGCTTGCCTTTTGTTTTGGGAAAGTTGAAGGAACACTAATTATATTAGTCCTGTTTTAAAAGACAACTATTTTATTCTCCAGAAATAAAACAAGTTAAGATTCTAACAGATACTGAATATCTCAGCTAACCACAAGTCACAATAATTGTAATTGTCTTTTCATCTTTACCTTTTTGTAAGTCTTTATCTGCAAACTCCAGTCATGATGTTTGAGTTTGTCTCCCTTTGGAGCAGGGATCCCCAACCCCCGACCCCTGCATCGGTCATGGCCTGTTAGGAACTGGGCCACACAGCAGGAGTTGAACTGCAGGTGAGTGAGTTAAGCTTCATCTGTATTTACAGCCACTCCCCAACACTCACATTACCACCTGAGTTCTGCCTCCTGTCAGATCAGCTCTGGCATTAGATTCTCATAGGAGTGTGAACCCTATTGTGAACTGCACATGGGAGGGATTTAGGCCGTGTGCTCCTTATGAGAATCTAATGCCTGATGATCTGTCACTGTCTCCCATCACCCCCAGATGGGACCGTCTAGTTGCAGGAAAAAAGCTAGGGCTCCCATTGATTCTACATTATGGTTGTATAATTATTTCATTACATATTACAATGTAATAATAATAGAAATAAAGTGTACAATAAATGTAATGCACTTGAATCATCCCAAAGCCACCCTCATCCCCCACCCCTACCCTGGTCCATGAAAAAATTGTCTTCCACAAACCCTGTTTCTGGTGCCAAAAAGGTTGGGGACTGCTGCTATTGAGTAAAGATGATCATTACAAAGTAGATTTTGTATATAAGGTACTGAGCCTGGATACTGATTTTTTTCTAGTCTCAGATAAAGTTGTAATCCTAATTTCATGGGTTGTGATGCCTGACACTGTAAAATGAATGAATAAACTTTGCTGTGGGAAAAACCTTTCCTGTACTATTTGTCCAGGTAGCTTGGTAGCAGTTGTTAGGGTCTTTGTCCTGTCTCCCCCTGCCCAGAGATGTTGAGCTGTAAGGAATAGTCCCAGATTAGTTCATGTAATCCCTGGTGTGAGGAATTATAGTGTGAGTGGTGAAGTGCCAGTCATGGAAATAAGTGTTATTTCTCAGCCAATGGGCATCAGCAATTAAGGGTAGCCATGAAGTGGGTAGCCACTGAGCAAAGCAGTTGGCCAGACATAGAATCTACCGTAGATCTTATTTGACCATCTCTTGACGTTCTACAGATGATTCTGGTGTTAGAGATGGTCACCCTCTTTTATCTTTCTCCAAATTGAGAAATATTCTTTGATATGTTTCCCAGTGCTATTAAATGAGTTTATGTTAAATGTATTCCCTCCTCCATTGATTTGTTTTAAACTTAACATATTTTTTCAAGTGACAAGATAATTTGTGGTGTGCTAGGCATTATGATATACATAATATTACACCTAGTGAAGGTCTTTACTTTTCCTTTGTGCCTTTTTCAATGCTTTGAAGAATTGCAATCCATACTATTGTTTACCTTTTATTTTCTCTTCTCTCTTTCACACAGCATAATTTCATCTATGCCTGGGGATGTTCCATATACCTAGATTCCCAGGTTGCTTCCACTTGAAGCTAATAAAGCATGTTTCTTTTTTCTTTTTTTTTTTTTTTTTTTTGAGACTGAGTTTCACTGTGTCACCAGGCTGGAGTGCAGTGGCGCAATCTCGACTCACTGCAATCTCCACCTCCCGGGTTCAAGCACTTCTCCTGCCTCAGCCTCCCGAGTAGCTGGGATTACAGGTGCACATCACCACACCTAGCTAATTTTTGTAGTTTTAGTAGAGACAGGGTTTCACCATGTTGGCCAGGACGGTCTTGATCTCTTGACCTCGTGATCTGCCTGCCTTGGCCTCCCAAAGTGTTGGGATTACAGGTGTGAGCCACCATGCCCAGCCTAAAGCGTGTTTCTTAATGTTGAGGCCTGATACAATATAATTTTTTTGTGTGCATTAATCATATATTTTAGGTACTTCATTTTATGTCTAATACATGACAGCTGAAATTAATTTGTCTTGATTTGCTCTACTATGGGGAATAGTACTATACTTACTGTTTTTAGGGAATAGTATTATACTTACTGTTGGATTAATTATGACATTTTATAATTGTATTGCCAGTACTTGTTTCTACATAAATTCACGGTTAGAAACAGACTATTCTGCGAATTCTTCATTCAGGTAAATTCATTTATCTAAAAGAAAGTTGTAATTAGTATGAATTCACCCCCAAATGGGCCATTTTCCTTTTAGAGAAACACTATAGTAGGGAGGGGCATAGTTAGACACAAAACCTTGGGGTTGAGCGTTACAAGCTGTGGCATTTGTTATTTTAAGCCTCAGGACTCTCCACACCTTCAAAAGTGTTACTGTGAGGTCATAGGCAGGTATACAGTGAATCCTGTATGTCCTCAGAACACCCAGGCTCCCAGCTCACTTCAACCTCAATGGCTGGTGCTGTTTTTCACATCTTCACTTTTGTGAAAGGAAGAAATGAAATAAGGATGGGATAAAGGAATAGCTGACATGCCTAAGATTCCTTTCTTAGATTTTTCTTATCACTCCAGACCAAATAACACTTAAATATATTGAATGTGTAAAACAAAAAAAATTCTAGGCCCCTCAACCAACTTAATGGACCCCCCTTTCAACCAAGGGGACCTCAAAGAAACTTAGAAAATTAATTCAGGCCATGACGGGAAGAGGGGAACAGATCAAGACATGCCTCATCATACCCTTCTCCATTTGGAGTCTAGACACAACTGACCAGCAGTAACATTAAAATAGAGATCTTAAGACTAACAAAACAGACTCTGTAGTAGTAAGATACCAACTTCCAACCTGACTCTAGTGTAGTATCACGTGACAGATAGCAGGCCCTGAAGGAAATCAAAGTATTTTTCTGCAAAATATATTTCTTTTGACCTATTTAAAATAGCCCTGCAAAGCTGTGTTTTGTGGGGGGAGATTTGCATTCTGTAGAGAATCTCCTTCCCTTAGGAGAATCTGACACCTTTTAAGGTCTTTTAAGAGACATTCACTGGCTATTCTCTCTGAAGCCTGCTACCTGGAGGCTTCATCTACATGACAAGAACCTTGACTTCCACAACTCCTTTATCTAAAGGCAAGCATTTCTTTATGCTGTATTCAACTGTTCAGGCAGAGCTGAACTCTTTCAACCAATTGCCAGTCAGGAAATCTTTGAATCCACGTATGATCTGGAAGCCTCCCCGACCTCCCTTCCCTACAAGATGCCCTGCCTTTCCAGGCTAAACCAGTGTATACCTTACATACAGTGATTTATGTGTTAGCCTGTAACTTCTGTTTTCCTAAAACATACAAAACCAAACTGTATCCCAACCAACCCATCTTGGGTACTTGTTCCCAGGACTTCCTGAGACTGAGTCATGGGCCATGGTCCTTAACCTTGGCCAAATAAACCTCTAAATTGATTGAGACCGGTCTCAAATTCTTTTTGGTTTACAAATGAAGTAAATAAACATTCCTTTTTTTACTTGTCTGATGTGTGCAAGGCACTGTCCATGAAGGTAATTAGCATTAGGATTCTTTAGTTGCTAACTTAAGCAGAAAGGGAATTTATTGGAAAGATACTGAGCTACTCTCTTGAAAGTTCCAAAAGGCATTTATTTGTTTTGGTTGGCTTTTTATTTTTATTTTATTATTATTATTATTATTATTATTTTGAAACAGAGTCTTGCTCTGTCACCCAGGCTAGAGTGTAGTGGCACAATCTTGGCTCACTGCAACATCTGCCTCCCGTGTTCAAGCGATTCTCCTACCTCAGCCTCCTGAGTAGCTAGGATTACAGGCACCCACCACGGCTCCTGGCTAATTTTTGTATTTTTAGTAGAGACAGGGTTTCACCATCTTGGCCAGGCTGGTCTCGAACTCCTGACCTCGTGATCCACCTGCCTTAGCCTCCCAAAGTGCTGGGATTACTGTCATGAGCCACCATGCCTGGCTGGTTGGTGTTTTAATGTCCTAGATTCCCAGATCATTCATTATTACTTTTCCCTATTTGGTTTGTACATACCCTAATCTGATGCAATCTTCCAACCTTTCAATGCTCCCTCCCTAATGCTTCCACTTTACCTTCTACAATTTATAGTCTGTTGTCATGAAATAGAGACATAGTGTTGAATATAAAATGTCTTTTTACTTTCTTGCCCTACCTGGCTATTCCTGGGAGCACTGTTTCCCTGTAATCCTCTTAAGTGGTGATGTATTTTCACCCCACATCTTTACCACCCCTCTCCCATGTAGAACCCTTTCTCCCATTTGCTGTGTTTGTTTCTCCTTACTCAAAAACTGTAGCTCCTCTGAAATACATGCTGTCAGACTACTATACTCTCCACAGCTGTACTAAACTCCTAGTTACACCTTCTCATTAGTACCTGGGCTTGCTACAGTTCCTGTCATCATACTTAGTAATTGCTACATACACATGGATAATCTGTCCAACATCTGACATCTCATCCCCACCTCAGAAGTCTACCCTCATGGTCAGACCACAGACCTGCTCCTCACTGGTAACTGCTGTACTTACAAAGTTTTTAAAAGACTGGGCCGGGCGTCGTGGCTCACGCCTGTAATCCCAGCACTTTGCGAGGCCAAGGCAGGCAGATTATGAGGTCAGGAGTTTGAGACCAGCCTGGCCAACATAGTGAAACTCCGTCTCTACTAAAGATACAAAAAAATTAGCTGGGGGTGGTGGCGCACGCCTGTAATCTCAGCTACTCGGGTGGCTGGGGTTGGAGAATTGCATGAACCCAGTAGGCGGAGGTTGCAGTGAGCTGAGTTCACGCCACTGCACTCCAGCCTGGGCAACAGTGTGAGACTCCGTCTCAAAAAAAAAAAAAAAAGACTGACTACCATTCATCTGGTTTCCATATCCCTCAGATAATATTTATTATCCCCATTGGGTAGTCCTGTCCATTAGCGCTTCTACTTTTTACTGTATTTCATTCATGTTTTGATTTCCCTGCTTTTCTATTTTATTTTTATTTTTTTGAGACGAGTCTCTCCCTGTTGCCAGACTGGAGTGCAATGGCATGAGCTCAGCTCACCACATCTTCCGCCTCCTGGGTTCAAGTGATCCTCCTGCCTTAGCCTCCCAAGTAGCTGGGATTACAGGCATGTGCCACCATGCCTGGCTAATTTTATATTTTTAGTAGAGACGGGTTTTCTCCATGTTGGTCAGGCTGCTCTCGAACTCCCGACCTTATGTGATCCGCCCACCTCGGCCTCCCAAAGTATGGGGATTATAGGCGTGAGGCACGGCGCCCAGCCCTTCCCTGCTTTTCTAGTTTGGAGCCTATGTTTCATCAGTGTAACTGTTGTTTTGCATATACCGCAGCTCCCTTGTCCATCTTTCCCTCTGTGGTACTCAGCTGACAGAATCCTAATCCTGCTTAGATTCAGCTTTTTATTAAACCACCACACATCTATCAAACTACCAATGTCTGTACCCATATATTTTATTTTATTATTACCGTAGATGAAATGCCTGTCTGTCCCTGAGGCTAGCTGCTCCACAACACGCTGGAGCCCATCTTGCCTACCTAAGGATTTAATGTGTAAATTTCCTTAGTTGTTCATGCTTTCTTGCATCCTCAATCTTTCCATCTCTAATGGGTTATTGCAATTCCTATTGAAACACTCCCTAGATAGAACAAATGTTAACCTTTAAGTCATGGCTTCTGGGGACAGATACAGGTACCCAGATGACCAGGCTCTTTTCAGAGATAGTATTAGTGGATGTGAAAAAGCATTCCAAAAGATCCTCTTAACTGTTTAAATATACAAAGCAACTTCAGATAATCCTTTGGGCTGAAAGAAATCAGTGTGATTTGATTTTCTAACAGTGATTAATTTGGTCCCTGTAGGGTTTTTTGGCTTCTAAAAATATCGAGTGAACTTGGACTTTCCCATAGCTTTGGAGTTGATTTTCTCAACCTTAGTCCTAATTCTTTTCCAATTTATCTGCTTATTCATGAGGTGGAATGACATTTTTAGAACTTTATGGCAAACATTTTCTTTGATATTTTCTCAGATATATTTTTAGTTGGAAGAGTTGGAGCTACATTCTAAAATGTTAATAACTCAAATTGTCCTTTTGTAACTACCTTGTATGACGCATTTTCTATTTTGCTTTTGTTTTTGCAGAGTCTTATGTCATAAAGAAGTATTTCTTCTTGTAGTTGATGGAGTTATGTATATGTAATAATTTTCAAATGATGGTCCATCAGCAGTAGAATTCAATTACAACTTTACACTAATCAGACCCAGTTTTGGAGGTCAGCTGATACTGTAGGCCATTCCCAGCATCATGGATATGAAATGCCAAGCTAAGCTAGGGATTATTTTAAATGCTTTGTTGTTCTGAGAATATTTATATAGGTAGCTTACATCAGGTGTCTGTCTTGTTTATTTTTAAATGACTCATGCCACTGAAGTAATCAATTTGAGTAATATATTTGACATCATGGTATATGCTTATATATGTGAATGTTCAGTATACCATCATTAGTCTTTATCATAAGGCACTATAGTAATAGGATGTCATGTTTCCCATAAACTTGAATGACATAATAATGCTAAATCTGGTTTTCAGTAAAACTAGAATAGTCATGTGTGATAAGTTGTCATCTATTATTGATATAAAATAGTATTGTGGTTACTTTTACATATGTAACACTGTTGCTTGAATTTAAACTCACCACTACAGAACAATGAGCAGTTCTTTGACTCTCATATGATGATTCAATGTCAGCTAGTCCTTAGTATATTAAAAAAATTTCCTGGCTTACTGTGGTAGTTAATTCTAACTTTAATGTGTCTCTAGGGACACATTTATTAAGGTCTTTTTTTCACTGCCCAGTAAGAAAAATCAGTCAAATTTAACTAAGGTATTTTTCTAATTCAAAATGGCTGACTGAACATGTACTTAAAATTTTCCTTTTCTTGGCTGGGCACGGTGGCTCAGGCCTGTAATCCCAGCACTCTGGGAGGCCAAGGTGGGTGGATCACTTGAGGTCAGAAGTTCAAGACCAGCCTGATCAACATGGTGAAACCCCGTCCCTACTAAAAATACAAAATTAGCCATGCATGTTGGTACACGCCTATAATCCCAGCTACTTGGGAGGCTGAGGCAGAAGTTTTCTTTTTCCCCAAATCTCAGTGAGAAGAAAAAGAAAGAAAAAAAGAACTATGATACCAAAAAACTGAAGAAGGTTCTGTCGGCAGAAAGCAGCATTAAGGATAGCAGGACAAAGAGAGGTCCCTTCTCTGAAGCTGGAGGAGACGGTGGACTCCGTTGTCCAATCAGACTCTCTTGGGAAAAAATATAGGGAGGCAAAATTCGAAGAAAAGGAACATATAGCTGAAAGAGACTGTTTTAATTAATCAGTAGCTTCTGATAAAGACCAGATTATCTATAAGAAATGAACAAGCTGTTTTTTTATATATCTGAATGTAGCGAACCTTGTAACATATACATTGAGCAGTTAAATAAAAACAAAAGCAAAATAAGTCCTACTTTTATTTTAAAAATTAAGAAAACTAAAGATATGGAGAGGATTAGATTTATACAACTAAACAGTGTATGAATTTGCAATATAATATGGGTGGAAGTTAAGGTTTTTTCAGTAAAACTCTAGACTAATGCCAAGACAGTCAGAAGAACAACTTTCTAAAGTGGGGAAATGCCATGAAAGAGAAAGGCAGAGCAGTATACCTGATCTCTGTTGGTCTTAGAGCTTAACAAAGAAACCCTTGTGCTTAGAAGCAAAATGCTTCCTGTGTATACTAAAGCAAAGCCATAGCTGTTAATTTTTAGTCTATCAACAGAGCCAGGGATTGTATAATTAATATCTGAATTCACTTCCAAAGCAATAGTGATTCCCAATTCTGCTTTAGTAATGCATTCTATAGCTACAGCTCTTTAATCAGTAGCAGCACTGTCCATTAGACCTTTCTGTGATAGAAATATGCCAGATAATTGCTATCCATTTTGGTAGCCAGTAACCACATGTCCCTGTCGAGCACTTGAAATACAACCAGCACAACTGGGGAATTTTAATTTTAGTTCAATTTAAATAACCAAATGTGAATACTGGTTACCATATTGGATAATGTAGATTTAGGCTCTCATTTATAAATATGAGCTAAGCAGACTAAACTTTTTAGGAAAATAGAAACCATGAAAAAAGCATGCTAGAAACCTTCCCATGCCCAGTTAAGAGAGGTAACATAAGTCACAGAAGAGTACTTTTAAAAACTGCAATTGAAACCCGAAGTATCCTAAATTATATCCTTAATGATTCAAATAGCTTTCAAAGTCCAAAAACCAGCAAACACTGCTGTTGAAAAAAAAAAAAAAAGAATCCTGTGGCTTAAAAACTACCACTGTGTTTGCTGAAATGTAAACATCTTAACAGGCTGAATAGGACAAGGTTAAAGACTAAATTAGTGATTTGGGAGATCAAGCTAATGGGCTTGTCTAAAACCTTGTCAAAAAGGTCAAAGTGATAAAAATTATGAAATAAAATTTGATATTTGGAGGCTCAAGCTAAGAAAGCCACTCTGTCTAAAGGAAATACAGAAGACATGGAAGGTAAGAAAGAAATGATAAAAAGAAAAAAAAAAAACTCCGAAGTTAAGGAAAATCTTAAGGCTTCAAGTAGAAGGGTTCTGTCAAGTGCTTTCTAGGATTATTGTGGGAAAAAGATGTTACCTAGACATATCATGCTAAGGTTGGTAAACTCCAGTGGTAAAGAGAAATTGCTACCTGCTTTCAGAGGAACAAAAGAGGTTAACTATAAAGCAACTGTAAGCAGGCATCAGACTTCTCATCTATTATCATAAAAAGTAGGGTAAGGTCTACAAAATACTGTAAAGGAGTATTTTGAATTTAGAATTTCTTATAGAGCTAAGCTATGGCTCGCTCATATGTCAGGGCAAAAAATCATCCAGGCTGAAAGTATTTAAAAAAAAAAAAAAAGTTTACATTTAGGGATGTACTCCAGAATATAAAAAGATGCGAGAGAAGAAACTGATGAACCAAGAACTTAGTAAAACTGGGTTAACTTTAAAAATGATTGACAATATGGTAGTGAAATTTAATGCTGTTGTTATGTAGAATTATAAAAATAGAAGAGGTAAATCTTTTAGAATAAAAAAAAAGTAGTCATAGTTCCAGGTTTCAGCCAAACCTAGGGATTAAAAATAAATGCAAGCTAACGATCTTGTCTTGTTTGGGTGGTGGAGAAGCCACAAACAAGAAAAATCAGTATTGCCATCAAAATTTTAAAGTCTGAGTGCCTATCATTCTGGCCTTTGTAGTGTTAATAGTCTAGCTGGGAGATAAGACCAGTGTACAAGAAGCAATAGTAAGGAATCTAGTAATATTACTAAGACCTTCTTATGATAAAAAGCTTAAAATTAAAAATAGCTGATAAGTTCTTGAAGTAGATTTTTAGTTCATTAGTAAAGTGATATTTGAACTATAGTATTATTTATATAATGTAACATTAAAAACATGGGGTTTCTCCTCTCTGTAAAAAACAGTTAACTGGATTACTTTATTTTCTATCCTTTATCAAGTTACTTGCATTTCATGGCCAGGCACAGTGGCTCATGCCTGTAATCCCAGCACTTTGGGAGGCCAAGGCGGGCAGATCACTTGAGGCTAGGAGTTTGAGACCAGCCTGGCTAACATGATGAAACTCCGACTCTAACTAAAAATACAAAAATTAGTAGAGCATGGTGGCACATTCCTGTGATCCGAGCTACTTGGGAGGCTGAGGCAGGACACTCACTTGAACCCAGGAGGCGGAGGTTACAGTGAATCGAGATTCTGCCACTGTACTCCAGCCTGGGCAACAGAGTGAGGCTCTGTCTCAAAAAAAAAAAAAAAAAAAAGCAATGGCTTATGTGAATATCTGCATGAGCTGTCAATTAGCCCTGGATCTATATGCCTCCTCAATGCAAATTTTTCTAAAAGCTCACTTTGAAGAAATCAGTTAATTTCTTATTTTAAACACTATTTTAACTCTAAGAATATATTGCTTGCTGTTCAGATTTATAGCATGCACTGTGAGGAAGGGACGACGCATCATGAATCTTCTGAATCTTTGAGATGCTTAGCATAGTGTAGAGTACATACTAGCTTGTATTTTTTTGGATTGTTCCTATAGACAACAAAGAGATGGTCATGATACAGACTGTACTTAACTCTAACCTGTGACACATTTTATGGTTTAATGTGTTGGAAGGAGTCCTAAACTTGGAGTCAGGGCCACACCAGGAGTAGACTCTTCACATGGATACTGAGTCACTCTTTATATAACCGTGGGTGAGTTATACCAACTATCTATAAGTTAGAATATCAGTAAATAACACTACCACTTATTTTCCTTCACACAAGGATGATTTGAGAATAAAATGAAAAGAATTGTAGGACAAATTCAGATACAGCAAAACTATAGAAATAAAATGTAGTATTTTATTACAGGTAATTTGCATTCTTCATTAAGAATATATATTAATTTTATCCCTTAGATTTTTATATTCTTGTCACAAAATCCTCTTTCTGTTGTTTCTTTTTCTAAGAGTGAGAAAATGCTCTCAACTGAAGTTAGGCAGGTCACATGTGAATACTGAGCTTTAAACCAAATGAATCATGGTACAATCTAATTTCTTCCTGATGTGAGTTGACTCCTGAATTCATTGTTACCATAAATAGGTTATTCTTGTGACATATTAATATGACCAGAGTGAGGCAACTAACTATCTTTGAGGAAGTTAGTTTTATGATGGTCATTGTCCTCTTACACCTGCCCCAAGTAAATGACTTATGAAGTAGATTTTTTTTAAAGACAAAATCATTTGGTTTGTGGACATTGCCAATTATTATGTTTGGAAGACTTAACTCCATACATCCCTATTAGGAAATAAATCTCATTCTTCTTTTTTGTTTAATACATGTTAAACAATAGTCCATCAGTGGTTTGTCTCTTTTAAGATCACTAACTTGGGGCATACTGTACCGGTTGGACAAGATCTCAAATGGTGACTAACTTTTAATGAGTGCTTATAAAAACATGTGTGTTGCCTCATGACACTACACAATTGCTGCTTTAGTGGTGCTTTTTGCATTCCAGTTGAATTGTACATAGGTTGGCCCATATTGCTCACCATTTAGTTAGATCTTCATTGTTTAGATATCAGTATATTGAAAATCTGGGAACAGCATCATAGAAAACTGTATCCTCCTCTCTTGGAACATTGCTTAGCAAAAATTATGTTTTGTTCTCTAAATGAACTTTTCCAACTTTGAAATTTTGTGACTTTTAAATCATGTATAATACTCTAATGTTATTCTAGGAACAAGCCAGCATGTTTGGCCCTATTTACAAAGCAGTTAATAAACCAGTGTTAGAATAAGTCAAAACACTGTACCAATAAAAATGTGTGCTCTGCCAAGTAGTATATGATTTTTATTTTAACATTTAGAAGATCTGAAAAGCTATAGAACACATGTTCCACTTGTAACTTAATAGCATGCCTTAAACTTAAAGATATCTTTTTATGGATTCTGCCTCTGCTGCTTCTGATTAATTTTGTGACCTCAAGCAAATCTCTTAATTCTTTGAGCCTTGGGTTTCTCATCTGCAAAATGAGGATAATTATACCTACTCCTAGCCACAAGAATGTTGTAAAAATAGCAGGGAGAATTTTTATACAGAATTAGACATGTGGTTTGTAGATTTATGGTAGCAGTCTTTTGAATAAAAATTATTTAGTTTGCTATTATTTTTATAATAAAAACCAAAAGACTTATTTTATAATAAACTTTGTAGATAAATAATTCTTCCCTAAGAATGCTTTTGTCTGGACACCTGACCAAAGTACAGCCATGTTCCTTGCACATAAAATCACTCAGACTTGAGTAAGCAAAAGAACATTGACCAGAAACATAAACAACCAAGCAGAAAACTAAATGATAAGGATACTAGAAGATCTGAGAAGATAGAAACTCATGCATATAGCTATATTTCCTTTAATTTTCATGTGGCTATTCTCTGTTGGAAGATAATATTCCAGGTTCTCTCTTCCCTGTTTTTCCCCAAAATACTTATTACTCTCCTGTTAATTATGATTTGCCACTTTCTGTATATGATGATGAAGGTATGGCTATGTGGACAGTAAAGACAGAAACAGGCCAGGCATGTTGGCTCACACCTGTAATCCCAACACTTTGGGAGACTGAGATGGGAGGATTGTTTGAGCCCCAGGAGTTGGAGGCCAGCCTGGGCAACATAGTGACATAGTGAGACTCTGTCTCTACCAAAAAAAAAAAAAAATAGCCAGGCATGGTGGCACAAGCCTGTGGTCCCAGCTACTAGGGAGGCTGAAGTGAAAGGATCACTTGAGCCTGGGAGGTCAAGGCTACAGTGAGCCATGATCCCACCACTGCACTCTGTCTGGGTGACAGAGCAAGACCCTGTCTCAAAAAAAAAAAAAGAAGACACAAACAAGGGTTGATAATCACTGATCTAGAAATTACCCACATTTCTTAGCATGTTCCTAATTTTAGATTCACTAGCACATTTGGTCTGACCTTTGAACTTACAACTAAGGCAGAGGTAATTCAGTGGGAAGAGTGAGGAAGAAGGAATAGTCTCCCAGCCTTCAAAGTGTTTAGATTTGGCTTAAATTTCAGGAATAGGAATAAAGGCCAGAAAATACTGATATAAACTTTATTTTTTCTGACCATGGAGGAAGTCAATCCAGAAAACAGATGATTTCTATACAGTGCAGTACCCATGTCAATCCATGTCTGAATTAAGGGACTTTAGTCATACAGAGTGAGAATCTGGGAAAAATTACATCTGGGGGTGATGCCTTTTAATACACGATTTTGGAAAAGCTTCTTAAATGATAGCTCTTCTGGATTCCTGACTTATGCCTTTACCATATCTTTTCCTGTCAGTTCAGAGATTATTCTGGAGACTGTTTCTGTATATGCTAGACTAATATATCAGATATCTGAAACAGTCTCCAGAATGTTTAGTCTGTAACTAAACAGTGTTTAGTCTGTAAACACTGTATGTTTCAAAGCTTTCTTTAAGTCACTTGTTTGGAGCTCAAAATTCATCACCCCAAAGTATCAGTGCTCTCAATGGTGAAATTAAAAATCAGTCTAAGATTTAGTTTCCAAACGAAAGGCAGTATGGATCAGTGGGGCAAATGATGAAATTTGGAGTCAGAGGCATGGCCTTGAGCTCTGGTTGTAATATTTGGTAGATGTGTGATCTTGGACAGATTATTAAACCTGCCTGGATTTGTTTCTTCCTATATAAGATAGGAATAGTACTATTCATCCCTCAAGATAGTTGTAAGGAAATGATTTAATTAATTGTAAAAATTGATTTTTAAGCAGAAGGTACGATACACTTGTCAGCGATTTATTATTTCTCACCTACACTAACCAGTGTTGTTTAAACTATAAGAATCATAACTTTCTTTTTCAGGAAAAGTATATCACATCCTTAATAGTATTCCCAGTAGCAGAGGTGAGGTAGGGAACACATTTCTCTAGAAATGTCAGTTTGCTTTAGCTGCCTAGGGCAGTGGTTCTTAGACTTTGGTGTGCTTAAGGATCATCTGGAAAGCTTGTTTAAAATGCAGAATCCCAGGTGCCAGACATTCTTAATCAGTATATCTTAGGGTTGAGTCCAGGAATGATCATTCTTAACAAGCCTCATCTGTGATTCTGATGTATGTGCTCCTCAAATCATACATGAAACTATTCTAGTAATTACCTTCTCCTGTATTTGATGCTCAGATCTGATACTCCAGTCTACATGAGTAGCTTTCCAAGGAGCACACACACTCAGTTTGTACCCATAGGTCTACCTTGCCTTGGGAAATGGTCGGGGGAGGAAGAGATTATTTTCATAGAAGCTCATTCTGTCTGAACTCTTTCTTGGCATTAATCATACCTTGCTTGCTCTAGTGCATCTCCCATCCCTTAACCGTAGGTTGTCAAAGTGTTGTCTATACAACAGAAACTCCTGAGTTATAAAACCACAATCTCAGAAGGTAGGGCCTGGAAATCTGATTTTTGATATAGTCTTCAGTAGGGTCTTATAGACACTAGAGATTGAGAACTGGCTTGACAGTTGCTCTTCTACAGAGTCATGACTTTGCCTCAGCTCTGTACTAGTCATGTTCTGTGTAACCATTTATTGAATCTAGATCATTTCATCTTTATGAGACAATCTACGATAATAAAAAACAAAACAAAAAGAAGCAAACCCTGGGGAAAGAAGAGAATCTGACTTCCAGGGTTACTATCTTATTTGATTCAAATGTTCGGTTTTCAAGAAAAAAATCATAAGCCATAGAAGAAAAGGAAAATATGGCTCATTCAAAGGAAAAAAGTAAATCAACAGAAACTGCCCCTGAAAAAGAAGTGATGGTGGATCTATTAGAACTTTGAAATAGCTGTCCAAAAGATACTCAAAGAACTAAAGAAAGATGTGGAGAGAGTCAAGAAAATGATATATGAATAAAATGTAAATATCAATAAGGAAAAATCCTAAAAAGAAATTCTGGAGCTGAAAGTAGAGTAACTGAAGTGAAAAATTTACTAGAGGGATTCAAAGGCATTTTTGAGCAGCCAGAAGCAAGTATTAGTACACTTGAAGACAGGACAATGGAAATTGTCAGGTATGAGAAACATAAAACAAAAGATTGGAAAAAAGTGAACAGAGTCTAAAGAATCTGTGGGATACCCTTAAGTGGACCAACTTACATATTTTGGGGATTCCAGAAGGAGAAGAGAGAAAGTGGCAGAATATTTGAAGAAATACTGCCTGAAAACTTCCCAAACTTGATGAAAAACATGAATGTAAATATCCAAGAAGCTCAGAGAACTCCAAGTTAGGTGAATTTAGAGACCCACATTGAGATACATTATAATCAAACTGTTGAAAACTAAAGACAAAGAATTTTGAAGGCAGCAAGAGAGAAGTGAGTCATCATTTAGAATAATCCCCGTTATCTGCAGGAGGAAATGTTCCAACTTTTTCCTACTACACAAATTTTACAGATAGATTTGTTCTTACAGTAGATCTTAGCAACCTCAATGCACAATTCTTTTTTTCTAAGTTGAGAGCTTTCACCTTTTCACTTAAAGGAACCACTCTACAGCTTCTCTGTGGCATATATGAATCGCTAGACTGCTCTTGGGCTTTGGGGCCATGTTACGTGTGATAGTAACTTAACACATGGCCAAGGAAGTTATATTCAGGAGATACTTTGTCCCCTGTAGAAACTAAAGATAACATCATAACATATGTCTTTGAGTTGCTTTTTGGAAACCTGGACTCCCACTAGATGGATCTGCTGGCGCATAGACCGCAGATAAGGGGGAACTGAGAACTAAACTCTAACTGCTATTGTTTGTTCTAATTTTCTTTCTGAGGAGCCTTCAGAAGGTCATGCCCATAAACCAGAGCTAACTTTTTTTTTTCTGATCCCGAATTTTTAGACAAAGTTTCACCTCCTTAACCAATCACCAACCAGAAAATATTTGAATCCACCTATGACCTGTGTGCTCCCATTTCAAGATGTCCATCCTTTTTAGTTCAAGCCAATGTATAATCTCCATATATTGATTTATGACTTTGCTTGTCACCCGCCTCTAAAAACCATTACCTGGGCTGGGCATGGTGGCTCATGCCTGTAATCCCATCACTTTGAGGGGCCAAGGTGGGCAGATCACTTGAGGTCAGGAGTTTGAGACCAGCCTGGCCAACATGGTGAAACCCTGACTCTACTAAAAATACAAAAATTAGACAGGTGTTGTGCCAGGCACCTGTAATCCCAGCTGCTTGGGAGGCTGAGGCATGAGAATCACTTGAACTGCACTCTAGCCTGGGCAACAGAGCAAGACACTGTCTCAAAACAAACACTGTCTCAAAACAAACAAACAAAAAATCCTTACCTGTAAGCCATCTGGGAGTTCAGGCTGAGCTGCCCAGTTCTCTTTGTTTGGCACCTTGCAATAAATGCCTCACTTTCTCTTTCTGCTATCAGTATTTGGCTTTGCTGAAAATTTAAACATGTTTTTGCATCAAAAGACACTTATCAACAGAGTAGAAAGGCAACTCATAGAGTGGGAGAAAATATGTACAAATCGTATATCTGATAAGGAATTAATAGCCAGAATATATGGTCGAGAACAGTGGCTCACACCTGTAATCCCAGCACTTTGGGAGGCTGAGGCAGGTGGATCACTTGAGCCCAGGAGTTTGAGACCAACCTGGGCAATGTGGCAAAACCCTGTCTCTACTAAAAAACACAAAAGCTAGGCAGGTGTGGTGCCTTGTGCCTGTAGTCTCAGCTACCCATGAGGCTGAGGTAAGAGGATTGCTTGAGCCTGGGAGACAGTGTATGTAGTGAGCCAAGATGGTGCCATTGCACTCCAGCCTGGGCAACAGAGCAAGACCCTGTCTCAGAAAAAAAAAAAAAATATGCAGAATATATAACTCTATAACTATTACTCAACAACAAAAGAAACAGCCCAATTCAAAAATGGGCAGAGGACCTAAGTAGACATTTCTCCAAAGATATACAAATGGTCAGTAAGCACACAAAAGCATGTTCGTCACTAATCATTGGGGAACTACAGATGAAAACTACAAGATACCACCTCATACTCATTCGGATGACTTATTTACAAACAGAAAGTAACATGTTTTGAGGCTGTGGCAAAATTGGAACCTTTGTTTATTACTCTTCGTGGGAATATGAAATGGCACAGCTGCTCTGGATAACAGCATGGTGGCTCCTCAAAAAATTAAAAACAAAATCATTATATGATCATACGATTTCACTTCTGGGTATATGCCCAAAAGAATTGAAAGCAGGGTCTTAGAGATATTTGTACATCCATGTTCATAGCAGCATTATTTACAATAACTAAAACCTAGAAGCAACTGAAGTATCCATCTAGGGAAGAGTAGATAAGCAAAATATGTTATATACATACAGTGTAATATTAGCCTTAAAAAGGAAGGAAATTCTGACATATTCTACAGCATCAATGAACCTTAAGGACATTATGCTAAGTGAAATAAGCCAGTCACAAAAAGCCAGGCACAGTGGCTCACACCTATAATCCCGTACTTTGGGATACTGAGACAAGAGGATCACTTGAGGCCAGCAGTTTTGAGATCAGCCAGGGCAACACAGCGAGACCCTGCCCCCCCCCCCCCCCCCAAAAAAAAAAAAAGACAAATACTCTGTAATTCCACTTACATGATACTTAAAGTTGTAAAATTATACAGACAGAAAATGGAATGATTGTTGCCAAGGGCTAGGAGGAAGGGAAAATGAGAGTTATGTGTTTCAGATTTGGAAGATGAAAAGAGTTCTGGACATGGATGGTGGTGATGGTTGTACAATATGAATGTATTTAATACCACTGAACTATACACATAAAAATCGTTAAGTTGGTAAATTTTATGCTATGTCTATTTACCAGGGGAGAAACATAGAAAAAAAATAACTGTTGGCTGTTTGGTCTCACTCCCTCCGTCTTTACTCTGTAACCCATCTTCTGTTTGAGAGGCCACTTCAGTAATACAGGTTATATAAGGAAGTAAAGAGATATACAGGTGAAAGAGGAAGAAGTAAAAAAAGTGACCTAAGACTTTTTTATCTAAAGATTTTTAAAGATGAGGTTTGGGACACAGGAGGAACAGATTGTATTGCTAATTGAGTGATTGCTGTTTGGTCTTTGAATTTGAGGTTTCTCAAGGATTTCTGTGAGGAGAAAAATGGGTATCTCGCCTGCAATCTGAGACATCAGAACTTCCAGAGAGACATGAGTTAGCACTAGGGACATAGTTTTGGATGTAATCATTGAGCTCATTGCTGAGGCTGTAGTTATGCATTCAGTTGACCTGGAGAAAATAGTGTGAAAAGAAGGGACTGAACAGGATTGAGAGAGAAAGTTGATGACTAAAAGAAGGAGATGTATTGGCAAAAGATCTTGAGAAGGAGCAAATGGGATTGAAAGTATTACCCTACTTGTAGAGAGTCTTTTTTTTCAGTAAAGACATATTATTTCTAGATAAAACCATTGGCATTCAAAATTTTGAGGAAGGAAAGGTGTGCTTCCCATATTATTGCTGCAACAATATAGCTATTTGTTTCCATTTACATGAGTTTTTCTTGGGTTATTATTTACTACGAGTGACTCATAGTTAATAAGATAGTTCAAAGATAATTTTAAAACATTGCATTGTAGGTCCTTTCTTAAAAATATTTTCTAATGTTCATAACACGCCTTGCTGAATTGGAATGGAGAAAATTAAAAATCTTCATACTAGAGTTCTTCGTTCAAGCTTTTTTTTTGTTTGTTTGTTTTTGTTTTTGTTTTTGTTTTGAGACATGGTCTCACTCTGTAACCAGTGGTATGATCACAGTTCACTGCAGCCTTGACCCTGGCTCAAGCAATCCTCCCACCTCAGCTTGTGGAGTAGCTAGGACCACAGGTGTGCACCACCTTGCCTGGCTAATTTTCATTTTTTTGTAGAAACAGGATCTCCCTATGTTGCCCAGGCTGGTCTCAAACTCCTGGACTCAAGTGATCCTCCCATCTCAGCTTCCCAAAGTGTTGTGATTATAGCCCTGAGCTACCGTACCTGGCCTGTTGAAACTTTCAAAGTTGCGATAGATTTATCATTGCAGTGTTTGTTAGAATGCTTCGCAAATATTTATTTGTTAAAATACAATGCCAACCTATTTTGATTTCCTTAAAACTAAGTGAGAAAAATATACTTGGGAAAATAAAGTTGCTTAAATAGGTTTTCTCAACTGCCAGAAAAAGGTACTGCCACAGCATGTTTCTGCCTGTAGGTAGGTGTGGCTCCACTTTGTGTATGCATTAGGTTTGTCAGTGAAAATCTAGGTAGTTTGCTTGGTTGCTGAAATAAATCAGTGGTTAGTTTGTACACAGACCCTGTCTGCATAATTGCAACTGAATAGCTTTACCCACTTATTGAAAGAATGGTTCTCTGTTTGGGATGATCAGAACTCATTTTATATTCAGTCTTTGGATAAAAATGTGATTGTTCATTTTTGTAGATGTCATTTGTTAAAGATTCTAGCAGTAACAAGGAAAATGGGAGGAGGGAAATAAATATGATTTCTTGACTAGAAAAAGATATTGTGAGTATATTGAACAAGAGGATCATTTTGAGTATTTCTAGTATATACTTTCACTTCTCAGTTTGTTATTGGTGTTTTAAAAACTTTTGATGAATTTAGAGTGAATGGGAGCAAGATGGACTAAACTTCAGAGAATATTATTTTAGCTCACAGTGCAGATCTATATCACCTATACTTTAGATATCTTTTAATTAAATTTTATAGATTAAAAATCAAATATTACTGAAATACTGATATATGTATGCATATCAGGTTTTTTAGGGTAATAAATTTGCTCAACTTGGACTTAAGTTTTTGTGAAGAATTCTTATAAGTGTTGATTTCTCTCTAATTAGCTATGTGGAACAAACGTAATTTCCTAAAAAGAAGTAAGCTAGTAATAACTTTGATTTTATATTTCTCCTGAAATGACAAACCAATTTTACTACCAGAACTCATTTCAAAAGTATTTCTGGGCTATTTGTATGACTAGCTCATTTTGTGAAATAATAAAATACATAAAAATAGTAAGGCTCAGTAACTTGTCCAAATAAGGTATTTTTGAGGATAGTACACATGCAAATTATTACTTCATATCACATTTTAAAAGGGCTTATAGGTTTGAAAGTTTTCATATAGTAGGGGTGTTCTGTCTATAGGAAATGTAGTAAGTTGATTATAGCAAGAATTTTAATTCCTTTTTCAAAAAGGGAACTGTCAGTGTCTTCTATTCTTTTAAAAAATCTTAACTGCCAGGATAAAAAAGTGAAGCAAGTTTTTATGGACAGTAGTAGGAAACATTTGCCTCACTATCCAAATAATTATGTGTACTCATTCTAAGTTTGGTCTTTTTTTAAAAATACAGGTCAGTTGAATTGAGTAATAATGCACAAATTTGAGACTTGTTGTATACTATTATAATAAATAGCAACAATGTTTACAAAATAAAATCATTTTGTAATGATTTCTGTATTGGTACAGTGGCAAATAAAACAAGAACATGAACCATTTTTTTCTCTTATTCTTATCCATACATGTAAACTCTTTTTAGAGAAGCTTAATAAAGGAGTAGTACGCGCTTGACCAAAGAAAGGGACATTTATTTTTTACAATGAGATTTTGCATCTCATAAAATTGCTTGTATTTTCTTACAATGTTGTTCATATGGGACCAGAACTTGTTATGTATAAATATAATGGGATGAGAATTTACATGTTTATTAGAAGTTTTCTGATATTTATACGCCAATATATTTAAAATATATATATTCAGAAATTGGAAACATTTAAACTGTCAAATAGTAGATAATAGGTTAAGTAAATGATAGTATTACTCTGAGAGACTATAATACATACAATAAAGACATGCTTTGAAAGTATATATATTAATATGGAAAAATGAATAATAAGTTATAAAACAACATGTGGAAAAAATGTGAACTTACATAAATATATACTTGAAGTGCTGCAAAGTATAGAATCTCTGAGTGATAGGACTTGTCTTTATTCTTTATCCGTATTTTTATAAAATTTCTATATTTTGAATATTTATATGTAAAGACTCATATTGTTTTAGCTCTATAAAATTGATCTGTAGAGGTATTTTTCATCTATAAAAGTAATAAAGTCCAGTAAAAAATAATGTATATACAATACTATATTATTGTATGATTTTCTTATGTGTGATTTTCTTATTATTGTATGACTTTCTTCTCTTGTGCTCTTCTAAGATAAATAAATTCTCCAGCACCTGAGAACCAAAACAGACAAAACCAAAACCAAAGACATTGGAAAAAAAACTCCAAATTACTATAGAGTATGATTCCTCATGCATATATATTCCGAAATCATTAACCAAATGCTAGCATATGGAATTCATCAATGTATAAAAAGGACAATATATTACAAATGACTGGGGTTTATCTAATAAGAAATGGAATGTTCATGGACTGAAAGATTGAGGGTTGTTAAGATGTCAGTTCTTTCCAAGATTGATTTACAGTTTCAGTGTAATCCTAATCAAAATCATAGCAGGGTTTTTTGTTGTTGTTGAAATCAACAAACAGATTCTAAAATTTATATAGAAAAGCACAGGAATTAGAATAGCCAAACAATTTTGGAAACAAAAAAAGTTGGAAGAATTGAAGTACTGATTTCAAGACTTACCATAAAGCTACAGGAATCAACACAGGGTGGTATTGGTGAAAGACTAGACACATAGATTAATGTGACAGGATCTGAATCCAGAAATAGATCTTACACATACTTAATTTTTGAGAAAGGTACAAAGGCATTTCAATGGTACTGGAACAATTGTACATCTGTATATAATTTTAAAAGAACCTCTACTTGGATTCTGCACTGTACAATCAAAAATTAACTCAAAATAGATAATAGACTAAATGTAAAACATAAAATTACTGAACTTGCAGAAGAAAACAGATTAAGATCTTTTTTATTCAAGAGTCAAAAAGTATGGTTCATGAAAGAAAAAAATTGATAAATTGTTCTTTGAAATTAAAAAGATCTGCTCTTAGGAAAAACTATTAAGATAATGGAAATGAAGAATTAAAAAAAAAAGACGCAAAAGATTTGAATAGACACTTAACCAAAGAAAATAAAGGGTGGGGCCAGGCACAGTGGTTTATGCATGCAATCCCGACTACATGGGAGGCTTAGGCGGGAGGATCAATTGAGCCCGGGAATTTAAGTTTGCAGTGAGCTATGATCATGCCATTGCGCTCAAGCCTGGGCAACAGAGTGAGATTTTGTCTCTTAAAGAAACAAACAAAAAACCCACGATGGCAAGTAAACACATCAAAAGATGTTCAACATTTTTAGTTATTAGAGAAATGTACATTGAAATCATAATGAAATAACACTACATACCTATTTGAATGGCTAAAATAAGAAATAAAATTTCAAGTCCAGGAAATAATATACAAAAACTGGATCTTCATATATGGCTGGTGTGAATGCAAAATGGTACAGCAACATTGAAAAACTAATAGTTTCTTATAAAATTAAGCATTCCATTATACAACCCAAAAATATCATTCCTAGTAATTAAGCCAAGATAAATAATATGTCCACACAAAAACTTGTATGCAAATATTTATTAGCACTCCAAACTAGAAACAACTCCAACTGTCCTTTAATTGGTGAATTGAATAAACATTATGGTAATTTATACAATGGAATACTATTCACCAATAAAAAGGAATGAGCTCCTCAAATGGCTGTATACTTAACCATTTCATTTACACGACATGCTGGAAAAGACAAAACTGTAGGAGCAGATTTGAAATCATTATTACCTCGGAGGTAGTAGAAAGGATTGACAACCAAGGGGAATTAGAAAACTTTTTGGAGTGATGAAAGTATTGGAAGTTTGGTTGTCAGATTCATTAGAACTGTATACTTAAAATGGTTGAATTTTTTGGTATGTATGGACTTCTCAAAACTGATTTAAGCTGACAATCTTTTTAAAAAAATTAATATAGAAAGAATAGAATTCAAGTTAGCATTCTTCATCGCTTGGTAAAATGAATGATTCAGGCAAAGATCATAAGTGGATGCTAAAACCATGAGGGAAAGTGTTACTGTGGTACAGTACATTAACATGGCCTCCATAGATTATTGTAGTCGTAATTTGAAGAGATCTGGGTCACCACCTTAAGCAAGTTATCAAATTCAGCATTGCTGACAAGGCAAGAACTGGACAGTATGTGCCTCCTGACTTGGAGTAATATGAAGTACACAACAGTAGCAGCGTCACCTATGAATTATTCTGATCCAAAAAATATTTAAACTGGATATAATTAAGCCTGTAAACCTAACTTCCACTTTACAGGAAATAAAGCAATGAGTTAAATTACAGCATGAGAAAATGGACAAATCCAGAATGTAGGATATTCTCTAAAATGACTTGCTTGTTACTTTCAAAAAATATTCATGTAATAAGGGATAAAACATAAATAGCTGAAAAGAGAGATAACAGATAAACAGTACTTGAATACGGATTGGTCCTGATTTGGGGAGGAAAAAACAGCTCTGAAAGCTGTTTTGGAGCAGTTGAAATTTCAATATAAATTGACTACATTCAGTGACATTAAGGAGTTATTTTTCATTTTTCTTAGGTGTGGTGACAATATTGTGGTTAAGCACGAGAAAGTCTTTATTGCTAGGATATGATGAGTATTAAGAGGTGAAATGTCTTGATATCCCTAAGTTATTTTACCTGTACCCATACACACAAAAAGCAAAAAGGTAAGAAGATGTTAATAGTTGTCTCTGGGAGTGTGTCTATGTATGCATTAGTATTATTGTTTTCACTGTTTTCTGCAAGTTTGACATTTCTCATAATAGAAGGGAATGCTTTTAGAGCTAAGTTGAGAGAAATAGTGTTTATTGAAGATGGCCTTATATGTAGTGCATTCCTGTAGATCCTGTGACTATCAGGGATCTGTACCTACATTGTACACCTAAGAATAACTTTATTGCACTCTGTTTTGGCATTATAACACTGGCCTACATTGAGAACCAGGATAGAAAACTGTTCTGTGAAATGCTTTGTGTTGTAAGGACGTTTTTGAGAGCATCGCTTACTGTATCACATGGTATGGGAAAGATGAAACTTTGCATTTCAGTAACAAGAATACTTGTGCTGCTTCTGAGAAACTGGATTTTTGGCATGTTACAGACAATGAGTTATGTTTTACTGGGTGCTAGAAAGCTCAGATTTCATTTGTGGCCCATCTCTAACAAGTGCACTTTCCAGCTGCACTCCTGACTGCTTTGTAATTTCCCTCCTGCCCTTACTTTTCTCTCATTCTGATTCCCTCATCTATTTTTCAGTTGTGTTTTGTAAGATACTTTATGTCCAACAATGTTCTAGCCATATTTAAAGGAATTTAAATAATGTAGTTTATGATTTGAAACTCACAGGCTAAAGCCAGGTGCTGTGGCTCACACCTGTAATCCAAGCACTTTGAGAGGCCAAAGTGGGCGGATCACTTGAGGTCAGGAGTTCGAGACCAGCCTGGCCAACATGGCAAAACCCTGTCTCTACTAAAAATACAAAAATTAGCTGGGCGTGGTGGCGTGTGCCTGTAATCCTAGCTACTCAGGAGCCTGAGGTAGGAGAATCACTTGAACCTGGGAGACGGAGGTTGCAGTGAGCCAAGATCATGCCACTGCACTCCAGCCTGGGCAACAGAGTGAGACTCCGACTCAAAAAAAAAAAAAAAAAAAAGAAAGAAGCAGCCTAAAAGTCAGATTTTCACGTTATTGTTATTAGTCACGTGAGTTCTTGCCCCCAAATCCAGGGATCTTTTATCCTCTAGCCAAATTTATTATAAGGGACTGTTTCCAGCAACTTTCAAAGTACATACTTTTAAATATGATTAAATAAGATATAAAAGTTTCTATTTCTGGAGTAACATTGTTATAGCAGTAGTAGCATAAAATACCTTATTTTAGGAGAAGAGTACTGCAGGGAAAAGAACAAAGCCAGTTTATGGAAATAGATTTTTAGCATTGGAATTGGCATTGGCATTTTTCTTTGAGAATTTCATTTTTTTAATTCTGTTTTTGTTTGTTTTTTGTTTTCAATTAAGAGGAGTAAATAGGCCTTTGTTTTACCTTTGGAAATTCTGAAAGAATTATGTATAAAAAAAATCCTAAGGAAAAATTATTTTAGTTGCTTTTGAATGGTATTCAAATTTCTTTTCACCTACCGTAGTATCTTCCTTCTGTTAAATGATACTTTATATTTTATAAAATATTTTTCAGCATCAGCATGTTGATACAGATATAATATTTACAATTTGCTTGCTACCTTCTTGGGAGTTGAAGTCCTTTCTCGCCCAGCTTCTTTTTTTTGTTGTTTTTTGTTTTTTGTTTTTGAGGAGTTTCGCTCTTGTTGCCCAGGCTGGAGAGCGATGGCACGATCTCAGCTCACTGCAACCTCCAAATCCCAGGTTCAAAGGATTCTCCTGCCTCAGCCTCCAGCGTAGCTAGGATTACGGGCATGCGCCAGCACCTCAGCTAATTTTGTATTTTTAGTAGAGACGGGGTTTCTCCATGTTGGTCAGGCTGCTCTTGAACTCCCGATCTCAGGTGATCTGCCTGCCTCGGCCTCCCAAAGTGCTGGGATTACAGGTGCAAGCCACCGCACCTGGCCCTTTCTCACCCAACTTCTGTATGGCATTACTGTGTTAAAGATACATTGTTTGACAACAAATAGAATGCTTAAAGCACCAGTAACAACACTTACTTTAAAATATATGTTGTATGGGCCGGGTGCGGTGGCTCATGCCTATAATCCCAGCACTTAGGGAGGCCAAGGCAAGTGGATCACTTGAGGCCCAGAGTTCGAGACCAGCCTGGCCAAATGGCGAAACCCCATCTCTACTAAAAATACAAAAATTAGCTGGCATGCTGGTGCACGCCTGTAATCCCAGCTGCTCAGGAGGCTGAGACAGGAGGATTGCTTGAACCCAGGAGGCAGAGGTTGCAGTGAGCTAAGATTGCCCCACTGCACACCAGTCTGGGCAACAGAGCGAGGCTCTGTCTCAAAAAAAGAAAAAAGTTGTAGGAATGAAGGCTAAGACATTAAGACGTTATGTATATATTAAGTAGGCATGTTTTTTGATGTTCCTTAAGTTTATTCTAACTTTGAAAAGTATTCATTTGATAAGTAAGGGTTTCTTCTTTCACTGATTCCTAAGTTCAGTGGACTCTTCCACTGAAGATTTTTTTTTTTCTTCACAAATCTGGAAAGTAGCTTGTTGAACGAACTAAATGACCTTTATAGGCTTTTGTATTTATAAAACTTTTGATTTTATATTTGGACAGACTTAAGTTTTAACCTTAATTACTATGATCTTCTACCATGAGGGATATACTAAAAGTAATTGCTAAAATAGGGTTAATTGTAAATATAAATGTGAATAAGGTTAGATTGTCATTTCCTTTCCCCCAGGCAGAAGGATTCCTAGAACTAGGATTAACTTTCTTTGCTCACATCTCTGGAATTCAGTTCTGTTTTGCCAAAGAATGGTAAAACAGGTATATACTTTTCTTTCTTCTGCACCTATTTTTAAGTGAAAAGTACTATTCTTTCTCATTCTTACTCTTACTAATTTCTTAACACATAAACATCAAGTTTAATTTGATAGTAGTGCCTGTTAGTCATGTGAACCCTGTACAACATATCTATTTATACTGCTTCACACATCACTCACAGGACAAGTTCCCACAAAGACCTGTTTTGTTCTACTGTTGATCCACCCTAAAGAAACCAGTTTCCAAACTGTGCACAGCTTTGTAAATCAAGATGAACTGGTCAGAAATTGGATACAGAAACAAACAAGGAACCAAAGAATGCTTCCTAGTTAACAAGCAGAATGTGTTATATACAATAAAATTGCAGGTAATGAAATGTCTGTGTTCTAAGAATGTTCCAATTAGGAATTTAATATCACATTCATATTGAAGTCATAGTTCAAAGTCATTCAGTTAAGGAAATATAAGTAATACTTAGTAAGATATTCTAGACAACAGAGAAGACAAATGATGAATGTGAACTTTGATTCTGCATTTCTTAGCTAGCTTTGTCCATGATAACTATTAATAAGTACAAAGGTTGAGAGGACGAAGAGTTTGGTGTGTAGGTACAGATTTCCTTCTTTCTGGCAACAGTTAGGGGCCTAGAGTAAGGAGGGGATATAGTAGCATGCAGAACTGGGACTCTCCATCTATGTCCAGAAGGAAGGAATGCACCCATACACAATTTGTAAGTAACAGAATGTATTTCTCATCACAAAGTTAAACATAATATATTCACACTTCCTGATGGTGAAGATTCCTTGAAGAGAAAAATTAAATAAAATGAAATACATTCACAGCTTAATTTATGGTTTTTCACAATATTCCTAAAATATTTTCTCATTGAATAAATGTTTTATCAAATATTTTATCTTTTTGTTTAGAACTTTCAAGAATATCAAGTTCTGTTCAAAAATTGTTTCTTTCAGATGATCTGATGTAAACATTGTGCTTTTAACTTAATATCTAATAGCCTCCCAAAGAATCTGCATACTTGTGATGCATTTCTTTCTCCCCTTGAGAAATTTTAAAAGAAAACAAAAGAAGCAAAGAAAATTTTAAATGTCTTCTGCTCATTATTCCAACAATAGGCAAAGACCAAGCTTCCACAGCCAAAGCAAACTAGAGAATTGTCAGAGTACTCAGTGAAAATATATAGTCTGTGTCCTCAATCAAATGAGTATGTTACAAAAATATAAAACTATTAGAGAAAATACATGACACATTTAAATTTTTCCTGTCTTCCTTCTTCCCCAACACATTTTGAAAAGAAAATTACAATAAAAAAGCCCTTTCTCCACCACAGATATTTACATACGAATACATATTTTTTAAGTTTGAAGAAACCAAGTTAGTAGGGGGAACTTTTCTAAAACTTTTTTAACATGAGAATTCAAAAGCATAAAATTGAAAAATGAAATGCCTTTTTGCTTCCAGCTGCTTCTCCCTGGCACCCTTTCCTCAAATTTCAGCCTCTGTTCTCTTCAACAAACTGACAGTTCAGGACAGCCCAATTTCTCAGTTTAATTCCAACTCATGGGGAGGATTTGAATTGTTGAAATGATAGTCTTCAAATACGAGCAAGATTTTCTTTTTTATTATTATGTTTTTATCGAGATATAACTTACATACTATGAAATACACATATCTTAACTGTGCAGTTTGAGTTTTGACACATACATACATCAGAATCAATGGGAAGGTTAAAAATTTTCTAGATGAGGGCCAGGCCCCAGTGGCTCGTGCCTGTAATCCCAGCACTTTGTGAGGCCGAGGCGGGTGAATCATATGAGCTCAGGAGTTCAAAACTACCCTGGGCAACATGGTGAAACCCTGTCTCTACTAAAATACAAAAAATTAGCTGGGCATGGTGGCACGTGCCTGTAATCCCAGCTACTCAGGAGGCTGAGGCGGGAGAATTGCTTGAGCCCCGGGAGGTGGAGGTTGCAGTGAGCCAAAATTGTACCACTGCATTCCAGCCTGGGCGACAGAGTGAGACTCTGTCTCAAAAAAAAAAAACAAAAAAAGAACCATTGCCTTTGTAAAAAAAAAATAACAAATTGAGTAATATACATAAAAATACATAATATATCATAAATTGTTATGCAGATTAAGGTTCAGTTATATTTTAAAATTTACATCTCATACACTCTTATGGGATTTGCAATGCTGGCTCACATGTGAAATTCTCAATTTGTCTTTGTTTGTTTTTAAGAAAATTAATGCAAAACTTCATGATGGAGTATGTCAGCGCTGTAAAGAAGTTCTTGAGTGGCGTGTAAAATACAGCAAATACAAACCATTATCAAAACCTAAAAAATGGTGAGTTAAGATTCTTCATTACCTTACTTGGTGGTATATGTATCATAGTTTATTATTTCATTTCCTGATTTTCAAGATTTTGTCCAAATAAATGTTAAAGTAAATAATGAAAAAATTCCATTCTCCCCTATAGAATTTCATCTTGTGTGCTGAATCTTGGTTTGTGAAGGCAGGCAGATTTAAAATGTAAATTCATCATTTCCTGCCCCATTCTTTCATAAATATGCATCATTTGTATAGAACTTTATTCATGAAAGGTGGGTTAGGGCTGAGAAGAGAGTATTTGTTTTCTACAGTTCTGTCTCCCACTGATAAGGTAATACTATGCACCATAAATTATCAATTCTTAAAACGGATCAGACCTTTAGACCTTTTAATTCAACTCATGAAGATTACAGAAATGGCTGAGGTTAAATATTAGAAGTGAATCACTAGATTGATAACTTATTATTTCTTTGGGAATAGAGATCTAAATGAAGATACTAGATTTTGTTTCTGATCCTGCCATCCCTAACTCCTTTTTTTCTTTCTTTCTTTCTTTTTTGAGATGGAGTTTTGCTCTTGTCACCCAGGCTGGAGTGCACTAATGCAATTTCAGCTCACTGCAACCTCTGCCTCCCAGGTTTAAGCGATTCTCCTGCCTCAGCCTCCCGAGTAGCTGGCATTACAGGCGCCCGCCACCATGCCTGGCTAATTTTTTTGTATTTTTAGTAGAGACGGGGTTTTGCCATGTTGGCCAGGCTGGCGTCAAACTCCTGACCTCAGGTGATCCGCCCGCCTAGGCCTCCCAAAGTGCTGGGATTACAGGCATGAACCACCGTGCCCAGCCTTAACTCTTGTGTAATTCTGGGGTTCTCTTATATCAGCCTTCTGTGTATCCTCTACAGCTCCCTGACATCCTTCAGCTCAGCTGTGTAAGGACAATATTGGAGAGTAATTGCTGCATGAAAGAGAAAAGTGATTATCTTAAATAAAAATTAGCATTTTTCCTTTTACATTATAAGATTTAATTTGGTAATCTATATAGTAGCTATTTAGACTATATTTGCTCTCAGTTGCCTTATTTTTCTGACTATTCAATAGTTTCATCATCTTTGAATGCATTTCTTCCTTTATGGGAAAAAATTTTGCTTACAGTTTAGAAAATCAGCCTAAATAATAGATACAGTACGACCTTTGTTTATATCTACTAAAAAATTGTGTCAGCCTTTTGCAAATCTGAAACTCAAGATATAAAATAATTTGTTTACTTCAAAATATTTAAACACTGAAAGGCAAAAGTGTTAAGGAAGGATAAACTAACTTAAGCTTTTTAGATTTTTTTTTTTTGTACCCCGTTTTGGAGCAGTCTACTATTTATTACAGGTATAGTTGACCCCCCTTTTATTTTATTTTATTTATTTATTTATTTTGAGATAGGGTCTCGCTGTGCCACCTAGGCTGGAGTGCAGTGACATAATCTTAGATCACTGCAACCTCCGCCTCCCAGGTTCAAGCAATTCTCCTACCTCAGCCTCCTGAGTAGCTGGGACTACAGATACATACCACCATGCCTGGCTAATTTTTGTATTTTTTTGGTAGAAACAAGATTTCACCGTGCTGGCCAGGCCGGTCTCGAACTCCTGACCTCAAGTGATCCACCCACCTCAGCCTCCCAAAGTGCTGGGATTACAGGGGTGAGCCACCCCCCACCCCGCTTTTAAATAGTTTTACCAGCTTCTTGCACCTTTTAGTCTTTTCTTCCTATTCTCTAGCATTTCCTCCCAAAAGAAAACACTTTTAAACAAGTCTGATGAGTTTTATGCTTAGTGGCCCAAATTAGCAGTAAGGAAATTTGGCAACTATTTGCATTACCCAATTTTAGATTTCCATGAATGAATTGTGTTCTCTGCTAGAGTAATTAGATGTTGATTGCAAAACAAATCATGTAGTTTTAGTTAATAGGCCTCATACAAGATTCGTAGCTTTCTGAATATTTTCAACAAGTTTTTATTCCTATAAAGGTATTTTAAGATTTCATCATCCATCTCCATTTTCTCTTTATAGTGTTGTTTCCTAAAAGAAGTTGAAGTGTAGGCAATAAACAACATTTATGTAGTCACAGCATTTTAATAGATTAGTGCTGTGTAACAAAGGAAATGATTTTAAAACATTCCTGCCTTATCCATCGGTATTTAAATCTCTTACCTTTAATATGTGCTAAGTCCTATATGTTTATCTTCATTTTGAATGTGTCAGTGTGTAAAAGATCACATCAGTTATTGTAAATTTTCCAGATGCTATATTTTGCTGTAGAACTTCTGAACTTATGTATTTTTTTTTCTCGCGACAGAGCAAGACTCCATCTCCAAAAAAAAAAAAAAGAAAAAGAAACTGCTAGTTAAAACAAGATCTTGTAGAGGAGGAAAAAAGTCCTTTCCTTCTACCAGTCTAAGTTCTCACCCTTGGCTCTCTAACAAAAACCAGATTAACAAGAGAAAAATATACAGATTTATTTAATGTAAGCTTTTTGTGACACCAAAGCCTTCATAAGGAAACAAAGACCCAAAGAAATGGGTAAACTTGTGTGTTTTTATGCTAGGTTTGATGAGGAGTGGAAAATCATGGGAAAAATGTGATAGGGGACATAAACAAAGGGCTAAGCGTAGTAAACTAAATGAGCTAAGGGTAGTAAACTAAACAGCAGGGCTTGTTCATTCAGATTCCTCTTACTGTTCCTCTGTTTTTGGAGATAAGCATGGTCCTTTCTCTAGGTATAGGAAGGGCACCTCTCATATTAGGGTCTTATGGCCTACTTCAGGGGTGGATCAGAGAGTCCTTCCTACATTTGCTGTTTGTCACATTTCTTTAGCTCAAAATACTCAGTATGCCAAAGCACCATATTTTGGGGTAGCATGTTCTGAATCCCATCAGACTAAACATATTACTTAGGAGGTTACTTGCCTGGCCTAGAACATCATGTATTTCAGATGGTCCTGAACACATGGCACATTAGACATATTGGAAAGTCTAGCTTTCAAACTCCAATCCAGGATTGAGAGTGTTATAGAAAGTAAAACTCACTTATATGCATTCACTTCACTTTCTCTGCATATTAAGACTTGACCAACATTGTAAGGGATTTGAATCCATTGCTTATGCTGATGGTAGCATTACTTGTCTTAAAATGTTTAATGTTTTGTTCAAGCTAATCACTTATGAATTAAATTTGTCATTTGTTAGGGTTTGTATATGAATTTTACTGGATATATCTTTTGTCTTTGTTTTTTTTGAGGCAGAGTCTCACCTTGTTGCCCAGGCTGGAATGCAATGGTGCGGTCTCAGCTCACTACAGCCTCCGCCTCCTGGGTTCAAGCGATTCTCCTGCCTCAGCCTCTGGAGTAGCTGGAACTACAGGCACACACGTGCCACTGTGCCCAGCTAATTTTTGTATTTTTAGTAGATACAGAGTTTCACCAGGTTGGCCAGGCTGATCTTGAACTCTTGACCTCGTGATCCACCCGCCTTGGCTTCCCAAAGTGCTGGAATTACAGGCATGAGCCACCACACCCAGCCTTGGATATATCTTTTGTATAAAGATTTATTTTTCTGGCATGCTGAGTATTTCCATCAGTTAAAATGTTGAATATTATTTCATGTGTCTATCTGTTGCCACAAATTGTGTAACTAACTGATGTAGATAAAGAAATGTTCTGCACAACATAAAATATAGGGTATGGTGGGGCTTTTTATAAGTGACGTTTCTTTTAGAAGTAATAATATCCTGGATATTAGGAAAATTAAAACTTTTTCTCCCATTTGTTTATCTTGTGAATCACCAAAAACCACGCGTTAATTAGCAAATTTCCATTTGTTCATGGGATCCGATGCCAAAAGTTAAATCAAAGAAAAAGAGTTTGACATCTAAACTCTTCAAACTTACCTGTTTCAACCATGGGAAACAAAAATTATACTGCCTTTGTAGCTGACAGAATATTTCATGTTTCTCTTTTTCTTTTTTCAGTGAGGTGACATGCTGCAATATTTTTATAAACATGTTCTTTATGGAATTTTCTCTCAGTTACTGAATACAACCCTGGACCATCTCCAGAGACGTTTTAGAAAACAATAAATGTCCTAACTTAAGTTGGAAGAGAGATGAATTGAAAATTATGTGTGTACTGAAGGAGGATAGGATGATGGCTATGAAAGACAAGGGCATCTTACTTATCAGCGATATATAAACAGTGTGACACTGGTACTGTCCTTTGACATAATGAGATAAATATCTCTGACTACTCAAAGCTTTAGGTCTTCATAGAAGTAAAGTGATAAGCTCATAAAGATAAAAGCACCAAGACCAGCCACCACCCTTAATTGGAAGTCAGCATAATCTGTACCAAGATCCCCCTACCCATTTCTTAAGGCCAGTACCTACTACTCCCTGGGGGAGGGCCGCAATGGTGCTGTCGACATCTCCCTTGACATAGAATGGCATAAGCATTGTTAGACTTGAAAAAGAGGGTTCAGACTTTAAGCTTATTCATATATGTAAGAATTAGGGTTCAGGAAAAGTCTAAATCTTTTTGTATAAAGTTTTATTTTTCAAGTGCCTTGTTTTTTACTTTTGAAAAATAACCCCAAAATAAATGAAAACCATTCATTACCATTCCTGGTCAATCCCAAGTCATTCATGAACACTGTAAATAATCTCAATATGGGGCTGAATTGTTGGAGAAACGAGATCTTATAAATATAAAACAATCCCAGTCAGTAATGCCTATGAAAAAAATAAACGTAAAAATATATTAAATAATTTGTATAAATCTTAAGGAAGGAATCTTGATATTTTTATACCTAAAAGTCATTATAGACATTTATATATTTTTCCAGGTACTAGAAATATAAATGTTTAAAAGATTTTGTCACTTTCCTCAAGCAGTGCAAGGCCAAATGAAATTAGTTCTTTTCTTTATTCTGGGCTCAGAAGGATTATACTTCTTAAACCAGGACAAAACTAAAGCAGATGGAGGTGAGATTCAAATGCAAATTGATTGGATTCCAAAGCCTTGTTTTCCTTTTCTCTCAGTGATTTCTCAGCATTGTATTATTCAATTCAGAAAGTCCTTTTCTCCTCTTCACCTGGACCTAATGCTTCATTAATTTTTACAAATATCACCTATCTTGTTTATGGACATTGTCTGCTGTTGAGTACCACATATCCTGCTGAAGACCACCCTGCTTTTATTTATTTATTTATTTATTTATTCTATTTTTTGAGACGGAGTCTCGCTCTGTCGCCCAGGCTGGAGTGCAGTGGCACAATGTCAGCTAACTGCAAGCTCCGCCTCCTGGGTTCACACCATTCTCCTGCCTCAGCCTCCCGAGTAGCTGGGATTACAGACGCCCACCACTACACCCGGCTAATTTTTTTTGTATTTTTAGTAGAGACGGGGTTTCACCGTGTTAGCCAGGATGGTCTGGATTTCGTGACCTCGTGATCCGCCCACCTCAGCCTCCCAAAGTGCTGGGATTACAGGCATGAGCCACCGTACCTGGCCCAGCCTGCTTTTATTTTTTAATACATATACCTGTGGAAAGATAAATAGATTTTGCTTTCAGGCCCTGAAATGCCTATGCTGGTACCTAGAAACCTTTTTTGACTTTTATTTCAGGTAACCAAGCAACCTTTTCTCCTATTAATTTAGAAATGTGGCAGACAAATACCCCCATTTATGTGAGAATCTCGAGCCTGCTTCTTTTCTCTACCTATTAAAAAAAAAAATCACCAGCATTATAACGTTAGCCCATGTTTAACCTTGCCATAGTAGTAGAAAAGAAAAGAGAAGCTGGTATAAAACAGCACAGTCCTCAAACAGATTGGGGTCTGAGCTTGGAACTGGACCTGTGAATTCTTTACATCTGTGGTTCTCAGTTAAGGAGGTGGCTTGAGGATGGTTTGTCCCCAGGAAGGGTGCTACTGACACATAGTGTAAAGAGACCAGGGATGCTGCTAAACATCCCACAGTACACAGGACAGCCCACCACAATAAAGAAATATCCAGCTCAACATGTCAAGAGTGTCTTGGTTGAGAAGCCTTGCTCTGTACCGAATAGATAGATACTCACAAAGCCAAGGCGCTGAAACATCCTGTATCTTAGTTCAGTGGTTTTCAAACTTTTCAGCTGTCACATTCTTTAATAAAACGCTTATCTAGGAGTCCCATGAATACAACAGGCTAAAACAGAACTGCCCTAAATGGGGAGAAGGGAGCCCAGACCTTACATGCTGTGTGATAAATGTTCATTGAAAGTAGATTTCATCATAAAAATATTTCAAGTGAAGGAGGAAAGAGAATATAACCTGCCTTGGAACCAGCATTACTCTAGAGATGTCTGGCCTGAGAGTTTCATGTCATGAGGATGCTTTATTCCTTTAAAAACTGTTTCCTTTTCATTAAATATTTTAATTGAACAGAGTCACTCTTCTGGCCCTCACATCCAGGTTTAACCCCTCCAGATTTATTGCCTCTCAACTTTTATTCCCACTGATTACCCAAGTGTACCCCTTACCTATTCATACTTCATTGCATTGAATAAGTAAATTCTCCTCTTTTAAATTTATCATTGCATCTCATCTCACCTCTACTCAGACACCTCTGTGGTTTCAGAGTTGACTAAACCAGTGGTTTAAAAAAAAAGTGGGGGAGGGAGGCAGGCACAGTCGCTCACACCTGTAATCCCAGCACTTTGAGAAGCTAAGGCAGGAGGATCACTTGATTCTAGGAGTTTGAGACTAGCCTGGGCAACATAGCAAGACCTCATATCTACAAATAATTTTAAAAATTAGCCAGGCATGCTGCCACGCACCTGTGGTCCTAGCTGCTGGGGAGACTGAGGCAGGAGACCGAGGCTGGAAGATAACTTGAACCTGGGCAGTCAAGGCTGCAGTGAGCTGTGATCACACCACTGCACTCTGGCCTGGGTGACAGAGCAAGACCCCAGCTCAAAAAAAAAAAAAAAAAAAGCGTATTTTACATAAGTTGAGTCAAGGGCTCCAGTGGTGATGGGTGGGACTCCAGCAGCAGGAGGCTAAGAGAGCTTTGTCACCAGAGAAGTTCTGCTTTTATATGTCTACTATAATGTGAGAGTTGGCTGGGGGAATTGGTTGGTCGGGGGGAGGGGGTCCTCTAGACTAGGGAAAAAGGTGTTACTATTTGGGAGAAAATGAGATGGGGGGCTGAGATGTTGCCAAATAGGTTATGTTACAGGACAGGGGTCCCAATCCAGACCCCAGGAGAGGGTTCTTGGATCTCGTGAAAGCAAGTTTATTAAGAAAATAGAAGAATAAAAGAATGGCTACTCCATAGACAGAGCAGAGCCGGGGGCTGCTGGTTGCCCATTTTTATGGTTATTTCTTGATGATAAGCTAAACAAGGGGTGGATTATTCATGTCTTTCCTTTTTAGACCATGTAGGGTAGCTTCCTGACATTGCCATGGCATTTGTAAACTGTAATGGTGCTGGTGGGAGTGTAGCGGTGAGGACAACCAGAGAACATTCTAGTGGCCATCTTGGTTTTGGTGGGTTTTAGACAGCTTCTTTACTGCAACCTGTTTTATCAGCAAGGCCTTTATGACCTGTATTTTGTGCTAATCTCCTATCTTATTCTGTGTCTTAGAATGTCTTAACAACCATCTGGGAATGCAGCCCAGTAGGTCTCAGCCTCATTTTACCCAGCTCCTATTCAAGATGGAATTGCTCTGGTTCACACACCTCTGATAGTTATGCCACCATAAGGCTGTTTTCCTAACCATGTGCTTGCTCCCTCTTTGCTACAAAGCTTTCTTGTAACTAAATTAGCCAAACCAAGAGGTTAAAGATAATATTTTATTAACCAACCCCTTTCCTTTTTTTTAGCCTCTATTTTTAAAGGGAAGAATTTCTATACCCCTAAAATGTTGCTTAATAGAGTATCACTGTCCTCATTTTTCAATGAAGACAAATTAGTGGACAGAGAGATATATTGGCCAGTTTATGGTTAAATTCGTGATAGTTTCTTGCACTCAGTCCTTGGCATTGTATTATTGTATGTGTCTATCAATTGGCATTCATTACTTATATTTGTTCATCGAGCAAGCACTCAAGGAAACCAGAATCTCCTTAAACTAGTTGTAATCACAATTTTGATAGGTTATGTTAAAAGAAAACTTAAGACAAATTAAATTTAACAGTTTAATTGAGCAAAGAATGATTGAAGAATCAGGCATCTCCCAGAACCAGAGTAGTTTCAGAGCAACTCTCAGGGCTGCCATGTGCTTCAATAACAGTTTTGGACAGAAAAAGGAAAAGTGACCTTTTTCTGTCCAAAACTGTCCAAAGGTCACTTTCCTTTTTCTGTCCAAAACTGAAGTACATAAACAGCTGGATTGGTTACAGCTTGGCATTTGCCTTATTTGAACCTACTTTGAACAGTTGGCTGACTGTGGTTGGCCGAGACTTGGTTACTGTTACAATAGTAGGTTACAGTCAGTTGACACATCAAGTTATGTTACAGTTCAGTATATAGAGAGAAACCTTTAGGCCAAACTTAAAATATGTACCCAGGCAGCTTTAGGCCAAATTTAATTTATCAGTAGATTCCATCTGTAGCCATTCAAGCTGTACTTGTTCTCAGTGCTTAGAAACTGAGCATACCACTCGCTAGGAAGTACCTGAGGAATAATGTATGCTATATGCAGTGATCAGTACAAAGTGAGTCCTTGATCTCCATGCAATCTGAATTTGTAGCATCTGAATGGAGACCTATGATTTAAATGGCTAATTTTTATAGTCCGTATGTTTCAAACACTTTGACTTGCCTCCATTTTGATATATTTGTAGTCAGTGAAAAGGAAAAATAAATGGATTTTTTAGTGCATTACTATGGAAGAATTTTTGCATGTTTTTTCTTCTTTAAAGAATATGTTTATTTCAGGACATCTGAACATTATATGCCTTATTGTAGAATCTTCTAATAAAACAACTGTTTACATGCTAATAAGCATTGGGTATCACAATTGGTAATAGGAAGGGGAATGCAAAAGCTTTTTGTTTGTTTGTTTTTTGTTTTTTGAGACAGAATTTCGCTCTTATTGCCCAGGCTGGAGTGTAATGGCGCGATCTTGGCTCGCCACAACCTCCACCTCCCAGGTTCAACCGATTCTCCTGCCTCAGCCTCCCAAGTAGCTGGGATTATAGGCATGCACCACCACGCTCAGCTAATTTTGTATTTTTAGTAGAGACAGGGTTTCTTCATGTTGGTCAGGCTGGTCTTAAAACTCCTGACCTCAGGTGATCTGCCCGCCTCAGCCTCCCAAAGTGCTGGAATTACAGGTGTGAACCACTGCACCCGGCCCACAAAAGCTTTATATTTTATAATACAGTTTGAGCGTCCCAAATTCCAAATCCAAAATGTCCTAAAATCTGAAACTTTTTGAGTGTCAACATAATGCTCAAAGGATATGTTTATAGGAGCATTTCAGATTTCAGATTTTTGGATTTGGAATGCTCAACTCTTAGTATTAGCAAATATTTCAAAACCTGGGGGAAAAAAATCTGAACACTTCTCATCCCAAATATTTTAGATAAGGGATTCTCAATCCATACTAGGGTCATAGCCAGAGAAGAGTCTTTGACTTGGTGATATTTTCTAAAGAGAAATAGCTAAAGAGAAATGAACAAAGTTAAGTGCCTTCATGATAGAATATATGACAAGAAGAAACAGTATAGAATGTAAAAGATCTTGGTTAAAATTGAGTGTTTAATTTGTGTGTTTATTCCCTGAAAACTGACTTTTTTTTTTTTTTTTTAAGTAGACACGGGGTTTTACCATGTTGGCCAAGCTGGTCTCGAACTCCTGACCTCTGCCCGCCTTGGCCTCCCAAAGTGCTGGGATTACAGTCATGAGCTACAGCACCGGCCAAGACTGACTTTCTATAGTTTTATGTTTACCACTTAAACTGATATAGCAATGTGATTATTTATCCAGTTGATAGATTATCAAGCCCCTTCACATCTTGCCCCAAATTTCACCCATTATTTTTGTTATTAATTTAGGGTATCGATTAAGTGGAAATAGAAGATGAAGTTCATATCAGTTGTATTCATTACATTTTAAAGATTTATTGGCTAAGAGAGAAGAATTGGTACTTTTAAGCATTGAGTTAAATTTTGCACCAAACTCCAGGTGAAATCTCAGTCAATTTCATTGAAATAAGTAATTATTAAATATCATATTACTCAGTGAAAAACTGATTACTTACTGCTGCAAAGAACATAATAAATTAGTAAGGAAAATTTGTTCTAAAATACAACAGGAAAAAGATATTAAATGATTAAAACTTCATTGTTAGCCTGTTCCTCTCTTTAGATGAGTGTGTACCTATGTGTAGTTTATTTGAAAAATCAGGTAAGTTTGTGATGGCAGAGGTTATTAAGATGAAGATAGTCAAAACATAAATGCTATTTTCCAGAATCCAAGCACAATTAAAAGGTAGTAAATACTTCAACAGTAGTCCAGGTCTTTTCTTTCTCCTTCCTCCCCATTCCTCATAAACACGGTAAAGATCTACTATAAATAGCTAAGAAAACCCCTGCAGTTGTGTATGTTTTTCCTGCCATGAGCCATGATACAGCATCACTTCCACAAATAAGGATTAGGAATGGCATTGCAGAGAATATGTCTTAGATCAATAAAATCCTTATTAGTAAGAATTGGGATGTAGAAGTAGCTTTGGTATTATAGAACCTTTACTGGTATTTTGGAAGTGCAGTCTTTGTACTATTTAAGGTCCGAATGATGTATCCTTTCTAGTTGAATTTTAAGTGTAAAAGGTTGAAACCAGAACACTTAAGAAGTCCCTTAAAACTAGAAATCATTCTATTGGTGGGAATTTTGAGAATTATTGCTGGAATTCTTCAGAGAATGTTCAGGAAGCTGGTGTTGTTTGGGGAAATAGGGTAAATGGAAAGGAAAAGATCCCAAGTACTTCAAGCTGGCCTGTCTAAGGAGGTAATTGAAGGTAATTAAATATATATATATATATATATATTTTTGAGATGGAGTTTTGCTCTTATTGCCCAGACTGGAGTGCAATGGCACGATCTCTGCTCACCGCAACCTCTGCCTCCCGGGTTCAAGCCATTCTCCCGCCTCAGCCCCCCAAGTAGCTGGGAATGCAGGCATGTGTCACCACGACCAGCTAATGTTGTATTTTTAGTAGAGACGGGGTTTCTACATGTTGGTCAGGCTGGTCTCGAACTCTTGACCTCAGGTGATCCGCCCGCCTCAGCCTCCCAAAGTGCTGGGATTACAGGCGTGAGCCACTGCGCCCGGCCGGTAATTAAAATATTTTACCCTCAAAATATATTTCTTTGACGTATTTTGAAATGGCTGCCACTTCACCATCCTGACAAAAGTGGCCTTGCAAAGCTGTCTTAAGTGGGGAAAATTTGTATCCATATAGAATCTCCATTAATGCAGTCATACTCCCTCCCCTTTCTCTTTCTTTCCCCAGATCTAGGAGAGACTGAGAGCAGGACACCTTTAAAAGTCTCTCTGAGGGAGGCTCCTCTACATAACCAGGCCACTTTTGCTGGCCAAACCTCTTCCCTGCTCTGCTTTACCAGAATCTAAGCTGCCATTCTTTCTGTAACCTCAAGATATTATAAGTTTCTGAAACTATTGAGAAGTTGGATCTTCATTCTGAAGGCTCCTGTGTATGCACATTAAGTAAATTTATAGCCTTTTCTCCTATTAGTCAATCCACCTCTTGTCAATTACTTTTAACAAAACTTTAAGGGGCCAAGGGCCAATGGCTGCCACATCATATATATTATATATTTTAACCCCAGAATTTGAGTTCAGAGTGGACAAAAAAGATATTTATTTTAAATTTAATATTTTCTTCTTATTTTTCTTTTTTGGGACAGAGTTTCGCTCTTATTGCCCAGGCTGGAGTACAATGGCACAATCTCGGCTCACCACAACCTCTGCCTCCCAGGTTCAGATGATTCTCCTGCCTCAGCCTCCCGAGTAGCTGGGATTACAGGCACGCACCACCATGCCCGGCTAATTTTGTATTTTTAGTAGAGACGGGGTTTCTCCATGTTGGTCAGGCTGGTTTCAAACTCCTGACCTCAGATGATCCGCCTGCCTTGGCCTTCCAAAGTGCTGGGATTATAGGCGTGAGCCACCGTGTCCGGCCACAGTTAACATTTTCAAACCTCTGGCACATATGTTGGATTCTAATAACAACCCTGTAGAGGTAGCAAGAACAGATAAGGAGGTGGCCTTAGAAAAATTAGGTGTCTTACCCTGTAAGCTAGTAAACAGTATATTCAAAACTAGCATCTAGATTTTTTAAAGTTTCATAATCTATTTCTGGCTTTTATTTTAATGTCACGTCCCTAACTAAGTAGAGTTTTCCATTATAGAACGGAAATAATACCTGTTAGAACACCTTGTCTTGTGTAACCAGGTCTGCTGTAACCTGCAAGAACCAAGAAGCTGGACTGGATGTGAAAGATAATTTACTATAATTCACGTGTTGTATTAAGAACAAAATTGTCTCTAGGAACAGTCCATGGTTATATTGGGGAATATTATTTCAATCAGAGCTCTTAATTTCTGAGCAAAAGCAAGATTGTTAAAGATGACAGATAGGAAACTGGATTCAACTTGCAATTATTTTAAATAGCATCCTCAATGTACAAGACACTGTGTTGTATGTCAAAAGAAGATAGCAAATGAATCTGTGACACCCAGGAATTTACCATCTATTTGGAGAGAGACTCCACAGATAATTCTGGGCAGGTTGCAAAAAGTGCTAGGTGTGAGTAAAAGGAGAAGGAGATGCAGAGGACACAAGGTAAGGCTGCAGAAGAATAAAATGAAACCCAGAGAGACAGGTCTAGAAAAGACTTAAAGGTAGAAGAGTGGTATGAATAATGTTTATAGGAAACCCTGTGAGGAGGGACCAGGGAATGGAGGGAAAATGAACAAGAATCCTGTTGACTTTCATAGACAATACAGATAATCCCGGGCTGTCTTAATATGTCCTGTTTTTTTGGTCCACATAAATTATCATTTCTTCATTCATTTGCTCTTGTTACTTTTTCTTTTTTCTCATTGCATAACTTTTGGTGATCCATGAACAGTAATGAAAGTTGCCTATCAAAAGGAGGTTTCAGTCTATTTTGAATATATATTAAAAGAAAACTAAACTTGGAAAGTTGGCTTAGGGTCTGGATTTTAATTTTTAAAAACTGGGTTATTATTTTTGTTATTTTATCAAACAAAAACAGTTACATTTTACAGGTCTTTTTTGTCTATTTTTGTTTTTTGAGACAGTCTGTCTCTGTCACCTAGGCTGGAGTGCAGTGGCGCGATCTCAGCTTACTGCAACCTCTGTCTCAGCCTCCTGAGTACCTGGGATTTCAGGCGCCCGCCACCATGCCTGGCTAATTTTTGTATTTTTAGTAGAGATGGGGTTTCGTCATGTTGGCCAGGCTGGTCTCGAACTCCTAACCTCAAGCGATCTGCCACAAAGTGCTGGGATTATAGGCGCAAGCCACCACACCCGGCCATATTTTACATATGTATCTGTTCTTTCATGTTCACCAGTGTGTGGCAATACACATTGGCCATTTTTCAGTTCCAAATTCTTTTTTTTTTTTTTGAGACGGAGTTTTGCTCTTTTTGCCCAAGTTGGAGAAAAGTGACACAATCTCGGCTCACCACAACTTCTGCCTCCCGGGATCAAGTGATTCTCCTGCCTCAGCCTCCTGATTAGCTGGGATTACAGGCATGTGCCACCATGCCTGGCTATTTTTGTATTTTTAGTAGAGACGGGATTTCTCCATGTTGGTCAGGCTGGTCTCAAACTCCCGACCTCAGGTGATCCGCCCACTTCAGCCTCCCAGAGTGCTGGGATTTACAGGTGTGAGCCACCACGCCTGGCCTCCAGCATTTCTTGTAATAGGCTGAGGCTGTGAAGGTTAATTAGTGATTTGAAAATTGTGTCATCATGGCCAGGCGCAGTGGCTCACACCTGTTATCCCAGCACTTTGGGAGGCCAAGGCGGGTGGATCACGAGGTCAGAAGTTCGAGACCAGCCTGGCCAACATAAGTGAAACCCTGTCTCTACTAAAAATACAAAAATCAGCCAGGCATGGTGGCATGCACCTGTAGTCCCAGCTACCCGGGAGGCTGAGGCAGGAGAATCACTTGAACCTGGGAGGCAGAGGTTGTGGTGAGCTGAGATTGCGCCACTGCACTCCAGCCTGGGCAACAAAGTGAGACTCCGCCTCAAAAAAAAAAAAAAAATTGTGTCACCACATTCCAAGAGTATTAAAATGTCCGAGAGTGGAGTTTTAGTCATTGATAGCTCTTTGTATCACATTATAGTATAAAATAACTGTAAACTGTGGCTTTATTGTCGTTTGTTGCCAACCATGGTCTTACTGTCTTTAAAGGTGAAAGCAGTAGAGAGCTTTTATTACTTCCATCAATGCCTCTCCAGTTCATGAGGACTCCAGTTCATGCTTTGATTTAAAATTGCCTGCCCTAAAGTATTGAATAATTTTTATTTTTTATTTTTCATAAACTACACTTGGTCAGAGGTAAATATTTTGTACCCGTTATGAATTATTGGCTGTAAACCCAGTACTTTGGGAGGCCGAGGCTGGAGGATGCCTTGAGCCCAAAAGTGCTAGACCAACTTGGGCAACATAGTGAGACTCTGTCACTACAAAAAATAGAAAAAATTAGCTAGGCGTGATGACATGCTCCTGTAGTTCCAGCTATTCTGGAGGCTGAGGTGCGAGGATTGCTTAAGCCTGGGAAGTTGAGGCTCCAATGAGCTGTGATTGCACTACTGTACTCCAGCCTGGGCGACAGAGTGAGACCCTGTCTCAAAAAATAAAATTAAGAATTATTGTAATCTACTTGTCTACTACATTAAGACAAGGTAGTATAGCCTCTTCATTTACTTTCAAACTTGTAATCTAGGGACACAAGGAAGTGAATTGTGTATTAAGTTCTTATACTCGAGGTACTTAGAATTTGGGGATATTGTTTCCTTAAAAGCATTCTCTAAGTAGCATATGTTATCCCATAGTAAAGTTTTATGATCTTGCTATGTTGAGTACAGAGGACTTAGAGCCATTGCAGGAAAATAGGACTTTATGAAACTTCAGCAATGTTGCGTTTCTGTTTTGTACACCAAGGGTGGAGTACTGTGGCTCACTGTTTACGAAAGTGCCTCGTCATCACATACATGAAAGTACAACAGGAGCTAAATCATGTTAAAGGTTAAAGTGTAATAACCAGGAAATGAAGGCAGTGCCAGAAGAGTTGTAATCACGTAAAGTCTGTTATTTCTAGCAAGTAGTAATCTATTTTATGTCAGTCCCAAAGGGAAAACCTAAGAAGATAGAGGAGAAATTTTACTTCCTTCAAACAGATTTTCCAGATGTTGATAGGTTTAATCATACAATACAAAAAGTTGTGTTACTGGCCAGGTGCAGTGGCTCACGCTTGTAATCCTGGCACTTTGGGAGGCCGAGGCAGGCGGATCACTTGAGGTCAGGAGTTCGAGACCAGCCTGGTCAACATGGTGAAACCCTGTCTCTACTACAAATACAAAAATTAGCCAGGTGTAGTGGTGCGTGGCTATAATCCCAGCTGCTCGGGAGGCTGAGGCATAATAATCACTTGAACCCGGGAAGTGGAGGTTGTAGTGAGCTGAGACTCCAGCATGGGGGACAAGAGTGAAACTGCGTCTCACAAAAAAAAAAAAAGGTTGTGTTACTATGACAACAGTGTCATAAAAAAATCTTAAGCATTTTTTGTTTTTTGACTGGGGTTGTGGAAGGGATGATACAGTGATTACTAGTATAATTTGATGCTACTGTTTTTGTTCATGCTAAGCTGCCAGGACTTTTAGTACCCATTATAAAAAATCAGACTCAGAGAAGTTAAAGTGACTTTCAGAGATTACATTGTTACTGGGGGAGCCTTCCTTGCTCCCAGAGCTTCCAAGATGGTGGCAGGCCACTTCCAAGATGGCGGCGTGCCGTTTCCAAGATGGTGGTGAGAAGCGACAGTGTGCTGGCAGTCCTCACAGCCCTCACTCGCTCTGGGCGCCTCCTCTGCCTGGGCTCCCACTTTGGTGGCACTTGAGGAGCCCCTCAGCCCACCGCTGCACTGTGGTAGCCCCTTTCTGGGCTGGTCAAGGCCGGAGTCGGCTCCCTCAGCTTGCAGGGAGGTGTGGAGGGAGAGGCGGGAGCAGGAACCGGGGCTGCGCACAGCGCTTGCGGGCCACTTGGAGTTCCAGGTGGGTGTGGGCTTGGGGGGCCCCCCACTCGGAGTTCCAGGTGGGTGTGGGCTTGGGGGGCCCCCCACTCGGAGCAGCTGGCCAGCAGGGCTGGCCCCGGGCAATGAGGGGCTTAGCACTCAGGCCAATGGCTGCAGAGGGTGTACTGGGTCCCCCAGCAGTGCCAGCCCACTGGCGCTGCGCTTGATTTCTCGCCAGGCCTTAGCTGCCTTCCTGCGGGGCAGGGCTCGGAACCTGCAGCACGCCATGCCTGAGCCTCCCACCCCCTCCGTGAGCTCCTGTGCAGCCCCAGCCTGCCCGACGAGCACCGCCCCCTGCTCCACAGCACCCAGTCCCATCGACCACCCAAGGGATGAGGAGTGCGGGCACACGGCACAGGACTGGCAGGCAGCTCCACCCGCAGCCCCGGTGCAGGATCCACTGGGTGAAGCCAGCTGGGCTCCTGAGTCTGGTGGGACTTGGAGAACTTTTATGTCTAGCTCAGGGATTGTAAATACACCAGTCAGCACCCTGTGCCTAGCCAGGGTTTGTGAATGCACCAATCGACACTCTGTGTCTAACTACTCTGGTGGGGCCTTGGAGAACTTTTGTGTGGATACTCTGTAGCTAGCAAATCTGGTAGGGACGTGGAGAACCTTTGTCTAGCTCAGGGATTGTAAACACACCAATCAGTGCCCTGTCAAAACAGACCACTCGGCTCTACCAATCAGCAGGATGTGGGTGGGGCCAGAGAGGAGAACAAAAGCAGGCTGCCCGAGGCTGCAGTGGCAACCCGCTTGGGTGTCCTTCCACGCTGTGGAAGCTTTGTTCTTTCGCTCTTTGCAATAAATCTTGCTACTGCTCACTCTTTGGGTCCACACTGCCTTTATGTGCTGTAACACCGCGAAGGTCTGCAGCTTCACTCCTGAAGCCAGCGAGACCACGAGCCCACCGGGAGGAACAAACAACTCCAGAGGCACCGCCTTAAGAGCTGTAACACTCACCTCGAAGGTCTGCAGCTTCATTCCTGAGCCAGCGAGACCACAAACCCACCAGAAGGAAGAAACTCCGAGCACATCTGAACATCAGAAGTCACAAACTCCGGACACACCGCCTTTAAGAACTGTAACACTCACTGCGAGGGTCCGTGGCTTCATTCTTGAAGTCAGTGAAACCAAGAACCCACCAATTCCGGACACAGTGGCAAGCCTTCTGTTCTCTGACCTGGGGTTCTTGGCCTCACCGATTCCAAGGAATGGAATCTTGGGCCATGTGGTGAGTGTTATAGCTCTATTAGAAGCTGTGGGTCACAGAAGAGAACTGTGGAACCCAGTGACTAGTGTTCAGCTCAATTAGGATGAACCCGGGCACTTAGCCGTGCAGTAACAATGCAAGCCTTTAGTCCAGTCAGGAGCGGCAAGATCAGGAGCACAGTGGACACCCTGCCGGATCCGGAGGGATGGAAGTCAGTGGCGGATCTGCGACGGCAGCAAACAGCAGTGGTGGACAATGAGTGAAAGCTCAGCTCGAGTGGTAACAAACACAGACCAGAAGAGAGTGCAGTTGCAAGATTTAATAGAGTGAAAACAGAGCTCCTATACAAAGGGAGGGGACCCAAAGAGGGTAGCCATTGCCGGCTTGAATGCCTGGGTTTATATTGCAATGATTGTCCCTCCCGCTGTGCTCTCAGGCAATAGATGATTGGCTATTTCTTTACCTCCTGTTTTTGCCTAATTAGCATTTTAGTGAGCTGTCTTTACTACCTGATTGGTCGGGTGTGAGCTAAGTTGCAAGCCCGACGTTTAAAGGTGGATGTGGTCACCTTCCCAGCTAGGCTTAGGGATTCTTAGCCTAGGAAATCCAGCTAGTCCTGTCTCTCAGTATGACAAGGACATGTCAAGGGTGGGCTAGAATCAAGGTCTCCAGTTTCCCAAACTAGTGTTCTTTTCCTACTATTTTATTGCCAATGCCCAAGTGATCCACCTCAGCCTCTGAGTAGCTGGGACTACTACACTCTAGTAGGTGTTGTGCACCCCCACACCTGCCTAATTTTGTTTTTTGTAGAGCTGGGGTCTCTATGTTGCCAAGGCTGTTCTCTAACTCCTGGGCTCAAGCAATTCTCCTGCCTGGGCCTCCCAAGGTGTTGGGGTTACAGGCATGAACCACTGTGCCCACCCAATAGTAGTATTTTTAAGAAGTGTATTGTCTCCTTTATCAAGAAACATGTAAACAGTGGTGACCTGTGTTTTTATTTGACCATAGTTTCCACTAAAATGATTAGTTGTGGTATATGTGTGGTCAGAATTGTTTGAGTGATTGTTTCTGGGAATTGTGTGTGTTAAAGTGAACTAAAGATAGCCTGATAAGGACTCCCTATTTCTGTATTTGAGTCCTCGTGGATGAACTGCAACCTAATTTAATAGGTAGACAAGATTGAAAACCTAAGTTTAACTAACAGGAGTATGTGCCTGTAACAATAGCTGAGGCTTGGCCAATCCCAGCAGCCATACTTCAACCATTCATACACTGCTGAGTGTTCAAACTGTGTTCAGATAAGGCAAATGCTAACCTGTAACCAATCCAGCTGTTTCTGTACCTCCCTATTTCTGTACTGCACTTTATTTTTTTTGTCTATAAATTTGTTCTGACCATGAGGCATGCCTGGAGTCTCTGAATCTGCTGTGATTCTGGGGGCTGCCTGATTCATGAATCATTCATTGCTCAATTAAACTCCTTTAAATGTAATTCAGCTGAATTTTTCTTTTAACGTGTGTATTCCATAAAGAAATGAAAAGAAGGCAAAACTATCATCATTTTGACATTTCTGAAGTTTTCTTAGCAATGGACTCATAAAATACAATATAGCCATTTTTTAGGGAAATTTGGAAAAATTTATATTTAGGAGAATTTAAAATTTTTCCTTACCATTGTAGGGAGGTTTGAATTTTTTCCCCTGAAGCTTTGGTAATTTGAATCTATAAAACAAACATAATACATAGATTAACAAGGGAAAAGGGCGTACAAATTTTATCGTGTGCATACGTGTGCACAGGAGTCATGACTATAAAAAAAAACCGCAAAGGCAAGATGGTTAACGCTTTTGTATCATCTTGAGGTTACAGAAAGAATGGGGGGCTCAGATTGTGGCAAAGCAGGATATTGTGGAAAGACAGTTATGAGTGGGGGAGAAGAGGAGAAACCTGGGCAAAGGCAGTCTTGTTATGCAGATGAAACCTCACAGGTGGTAGCCCCGCAGGGCCTCTGGTAAATGTTTCTGTCAGACCTTTAAAGTTTTAGAGCTGACTTGATCTTTCCTAGATCCAGACAAGGGTGGGCTTCAGAGAAAGCCTGTTTATATCCGTTGTTTACTTCACTTTATTTCCTCTGCAGATGCAAATCATCCTCACAAAAGACAGCTTTGCTGACTGTTTGTAAGATGTTCAAAATACTTAATAAGTTTTGTGCCAACCTCTGGCTTGTTTTTTAATTCTTTTAAGGGTGTGTTTTGAAGAGGAGACATTTTTTATTCTGAAGAGGGTCCATCTAACAAATTATCCTTTCTAGATCATGGTTTTGTTGTTGTAGATAAGATATCTTTGCCTAGCTGAGGGTCACAGATAGTTCTTCCTATGTTTTCTTCTAGAAGTTGTATAATTCTTGATTTTATATTTGAATTTATGTTCTATTTCTTGTTAATTTTAGGGATAGTCAGTTTTTCCAACATTGTTTGTTGAAAAGACTGTCTTTTCTCTATTCAGTTACCTTTCTACTATCTTGAAAATCAGTTGGTCATATATGTATGTGGGTCTGTTTCTGGTCTTTATTCCATTGATCTGTGTGTCTGTCCTTTCACCAGTACTACACTACCTTGATCACTACCTTGTGATAAGTCTTGAAATCACATAGTGAGAATTCTCCAACCTCATTTTTCATTTTCATAACTCTTTTGGCTGTTAAAATTTCTTTGCTTTTTCTTATAAAAAGTAATCATTGCTAGAAACATAAAAATACTGTTTATGTTTGTTTACTGACCCTATATATTGTGATTTTATTAAACTCACTGTTTATGTCCAGTACATTTTAAAAAATAGATTCATTGGTGTTTTCTATATAGACAATGATTTTTTCTTCTAAATAAAGACAGTTATTTCTTCTTTCCAATCTCTATGACCTTTTTTTTTTTTTTTTGGCTGCTATTGCACTGCCTAGGACCTCCAATATCATGCTGAAAAGGAGTAATGAGAGCAGATATTCTTGCCCTGTTTCTGATCTTATGGGGGAGGTATTCAGTCTTTCATCATTAAGTAGGAAATTAGCTGTAGTTTCTTTGTAGTTATCTGTTTTTAGGTTGAGAATGTTTCCTTCGGTTCATAGTTTACTGAGAGTTGTTATAAACAGATGTTATATTTTTGTAAAGCTTTTTTCACATGTATTAACATCATCATATGGTTTTTCTTAGAACATTGCTTTAGTGAATTATATTTATTGGCTTTGAATATATTGAATTAGCCTTGTGTTCCCAGGATAAATCCATTTGGTGCATATATATATCTATAGAGAGAGAGAGAGAGAGAGAGAGAGCACGCATGCAAGAGAATGAGCATGCGAGACAGTGAGTAAGCATGTGTGCAAGGTGTTTATATATTGCTGGATTTGATTTGCTAACATTTTGTCATGGATTTTTACATCTTTGTTCGTTAGAAATACTCATCTGTCATTTTCTTCTTTGCTTTTTTTTTGTCTTGATATTAGAGCCTTATCAAATGAGTTGAAAAATATTTCTTCCTGTTTGTTTTTCTGGAAGGATTTGTATATGATCAGTATTATTTCTTTAATATTTGATAGAATTTACCAGTAAAGCCATTTGGGCCTGGAGTTTTCCTTAAAAAAGAAAAAAATTAGGAGAGTTTTTTTAGAGTTATGATTAAATTTTTCTTTAATGGATAGAGGAGTATTTATTTCTTCTTCGGTGAGTTTTGATATTCTTTCTTTGCAAAAATTTGGCCATTTCTACAGAGTTGTTGGGCTTATATGCGTAGAGTTAATACTAAAATTTTCCCATTATTCTTTGTTTTTTGAGACAGAGTCTTGCTTTGTCATTTGTTAGGAATAAATTTTCAGTGCCACGAAAGAAATAGCACTCAAACATAACTCAGCAAGGCAATTTTACTTCTATAGAAGGATGTGTCTCGCGGATGGAGCAATGGCAAGAGTACACCTGAACAGAGGAGGGGAAGGGGTTCTTATCCCTGACGCAGGTAGCCTCTACTGCTGTGTCGTTCCCCTGTTGGCTAGGGTTGGACCACACAATCTAAGCTAATTCCGACTGGCTATTTTAAACAGAGTAGGGGTATGAGCCAGAGTGGCGGGGTGAGCAGTTTCGGCAGGAAAGACGGTTATGGAACAGGTGACTAAAGGTGACTCAGGTCAGAGCAGGTGACCAGGGGTGACTCAGGACAGAGCAGGTGACCAGGGCAACAGATGTGAACTACTGATTAGAACTGGCGGGAAGGTTGTTTACTGAAACTAGGGGCAAGGAGATGAAGAGAACAAGGAAGTTAAACTTTAAAATGGAGAACAAAGAACTGAACATACTGACATACTGATTCTTTGAAGAGAAACTTAGAACTCGCCGTATTTAGCACCCAGTCTGGAGTGCAGTGGCGCAATCTTGGCTCACTGCAACCTCTGCCTCCCAGGTTCAAGTGATTCTCCTGTCTCAGCCTCCCGAGTAGCTGGGATTACACCACCATGCCCAGCTAATTTTTTGTATTTTTAGTAGAGATGTGGTTTCACTATGTTGGCTGGGCTGGTCTTGATCTCCTGGCCTCAAGTGATCCACCTGCCTCAGCCTCCCAAAGTGCTGGGAGTACCAGCATGAGCCACTGCACCCAGCCTCCTATTATTCTTTCAATGTCTGTTAGATCTATAGTGCTGTACCATCTTTTATTCCTGATGTTTCAGTATATGTGTTTATGAATTATATTGATCTTTTCAAAGAGCCTGCTTTTGGTTGCATTGATTTTATTTTTCTGTTTTCAATATCATTGATTTCTGTTCTTATTACAGCACCCCTTTGTTTGCTTTGAGTTTAATTTACTGTTCTATTTTCTAAAGGTAAAAGTTTAGATAACTTTTTTGTTTAATATAATTTGTAATCATGTATTAAAATAAATTTCCCAAGGACTTCGTTAGCTCCGTTTTGTAAATTTTGATGTATTTTCATTGTCATTCAATCAAAATATTTTCTTTTTGTGTGTGCGAATTCCTCTTTGATCTGTGAGGTATTTAGAAGTGTTTTGTTTATTTTCTAAATATTTGAGCATTTTCTAGATATTTTCTGTTATTGATTTTTTGTTAATTTCACTGTGGCAAGATGATATATACTTTATATAAATTTCAGGGTTTTTTCTTTTTTTTTTCATACAAAGTTTCATTCTTGTCACCAAGGCTAGAGTGCAATGGCGCAATCTCAGCTCACTGCAACCTCCGCCTCTTGGGTTCAAGCAATTCTCCTGCCTCAGCCTCTCAAGTAGCTGAGATTACAGATGTGCTCCCCCATGCCCAGCTAATTTTTTTCGTATTATTAGTAGGGACGGGGTTTCACCATGTTGGCCAGGCTAGTCTCAAACTCCTGACCTCAGGTGATCCACCCACCTCGCTCTCCCAAAATGCTGGGATTATAGGCGTGAGCCACGGCACCCGGCCAGTTTTTTCTTTTTTAAAATATGTTGAGTTGGTTTTATGGCCCAGAATATGGTCTGTCTTAGAGAGTGTTCCATGTATACTTGAAGACAATGTATTGCTCTTGTATAGAGTGTTCTAAAATTGTCATTTTGACTGATAATGTTCATACAGAATAAGTACCTCACAATCCTTATAATAATATACTTTCAATTCCTCCTGGCCAATTTTGTATTATTGTTGTCATACATTTTACTTTTACGTATTCTATAAATCCATAATATATTTCCACTATTTTGCCTATAGATTCTCAATTCTATTCTCATGACCTATATACGTCTATTCTTATGTCAGTACTACACAGTCTGGGTTACTGTAGGTTTGTAGTGTGTTTTGAAATCAATACATGTGAATCCTCACATTTTATTGTTCCTTTTCAAGATTGTTTTGGCTATCCTGAGTCCCTAGAATTTCTGTATGAACTTTAGGATTAGCTTGTCAATTTCTGCAAAAAAGCCAGCTGGAATTTTAATAGAGAGTTCATTGAATCTGTAGATCAGTTTGGGGAGTATTGCTATCTTCTCAATATTCTCAATATTAAGTCTTTTTTTTTTTTGAGATGGAGTCCCACTCTTTCCCAGGCTGAAGTACTGTGGCACATCTCCCAGGCGTGCCACCACACCCAGCTAAATTTGTGTATTTTTAGTAGAGATGGGGTTTCACCATGTTGGCCAGACTGGTCTCCAACTCCTGATCTCAGGTGATCTGCCCACCTTGGCCTCCAAAACTGGTGGGATTACAGGCCTGAGCACTACTCCCGGCCTACAATATTAAGTCTTTTCATATAAAATATGGGATGTCTTTCCATATAGTTAGGTCTTTAGTTTCTTTCAGTGATGTTTTGTAATTTTCAGTGTATTGGTCTTGCACTTCTTTTATTGGATTTATTCCTTTATTCTTTGGTAGATTGTTTATTGGTAGCATATAGAAATACAGTTGAGTTTCGTATATTGATCTTGTTTTAACACATTTTTAATGACACTTTAAAAAAATTTTAAGAGTGGATAAATATCTAGCAGTTTTATTCTGCAGCTGTAAACTGCTATCTAGAAATGTGATATAATTAATTTAGAGTGACATAAGATAAACACCTGAAATTGAAATCTAGGAATTTTGATTGTTAGGCTTTTTCACTATACATTTAGACACATCTTATTTTATCAAATAAGTCTGAAATAAATATAAATAAGTTAACATTTTATTTTTTATTTTAGTGTTAAATGTTTACAAAAGACAGTGAAGGATTCTTATCACATAATGTGTAGATCATGTGCCTGTGAACTTGAAGTTTGCGCAAAATGTGGAAAGAAAGAAGACATTGTTATTCCGTGAGTGTTTCCTTTTATGTTTGAATTTTACTCTTAGTGATTGATACATGAATTTCTTTTAAGAGATGATCCTTGCCAGGCTCAGTGGCTCACGCCTGTAATCCCAGTACTTTGGGAGGCCGAGGCGGGTGGATCATGAGGTCAGGAGTTCAAGACCAGACTGGCCAAGATGGTGAAACCCCATCTCTACTAAAAATACAAAAAAATTAGCCGGGCACAGTGGCAGGCGCCTGTAATCCCAATTACTCGGGAGGCTGAGGCAGGAGAATCGCTTGAACTTGGGGGGCAGAGGTTGCAGTGAGCTGAGATCGTGCCACTGCATTCCAGCCTGGGTGACATAGTGGGACTCCATCTCAAAAAAAAAAAAAGAGATGATCCATGATCCATAACTCTTAAAGTTGTATGTCAAACTAATATAGACTTTTAAAATTATTTTTCTATCATTACAATAAAAGTGAAACTATATTTTTAAGAAAATAAAATATTTATGTTTGAGATTCATATTCATTACAAAAGAATTACACATTATTTAACAACTTTTCTTTTAATAGACATAATGTATTAATTTATTTGAGCCTACTTTAGTGACAATAGTATTGTAATTGGTTGGATCTCAAGTTAGCGTTCAATGATTTTTTTTTTGAGACGGAGTTTCACCCTTGTTGTCCGGGCTAGAGTGCAATGGCACGATCTTGGCTCACTGCAACCTCCGCCTCTCAAGTTCAAGCGACTCTCCTGCCTCAGCCTCCCAAGTAGTTGGGATTACAGGCTTGCACCACCACGCCCAGCTAATTTTGTATTTTTAGTAGAGACAGGGTTTCGCCACGTTGGCCAGGCTGGTTTTGAACCCCTGACCTCAGGCGATCCACCTGCCTTGGTCTCCCAAAGTGCTGGGATTACAGGCATGAGCCACCACTCCCAGGTGGATCTTTTTCTTTATATTTACTTCATTAGGTTTCTGTTATTCAAGAAATGTAGTGGTAAAAGTCTTTTCAATCTACATGGTTAAATAATGAAAGCTTGGGAAATAAATAGAAATTTTTTCTTTCATCTTTAGGTTGAATAAAGAAACAGAAAAAATAGAACATACTGAAAATAATCTAAGTTCCAACCATAGAAGAAGCTGCAGAAGAAATGAAGAAAGTGATGATGATTTAGATTTTGATATTGATTTAGAAGACACAGGAGGAGAACATCAGATGAATTAATATCACTGTATTAAAAGTCGGCCGGGCACAGTGGCTCACGCCTGTAATCCCAACACTTTGGGAGGCCAAAGCGGGTGGATCACCTGAGGTCAGGAGTTCGAGACCAGCCTGGCCAACATGGCGAAACCCCGTCTCTACTAAAAATACAAAAAATTGGCTGGGCATGGTGGCTCATGCCTGTAATCCCAGCTACTCGGGAGGCTGAAGCAGGAGAATTGCTTGAACCCAGGAGGCGGAGGTTGAAGTGCGCTGAGTTCGCGCCATTACACTCCAGCCTGGGTGACAGAGCGAGACTCTGTCTCAAAAAAAATAAAATAAAAAGTCAATTTAAGAATGTGAAATTCTGACCACCTTTTGGCTTTGAGTATTTTCCAAAAGATATTTGAAATCCTAATGAGGAAATCAGAAAAAGCTATGGAAAAATAGACAAATTTCATACATGAACAATATAAATTGTGTATATTACTTAATGCCAAACTAAACAAGATTCAGAATTGATGGTTGTATAAGAACTAGCTCATGTAAAAATAAGATGACATTATTACATTGCCTCAAAAATTGGTCCTCAGTAAGTGCCTTTTGGTAAATGATCTCAGATAAATGACTCATAGCAAAAGCCCTGTCACTTATGTTTAATTGTTACAAAGTAAAAGCAATTTTTTCAAAATAATAATGTTTAACAAGCATATAGCAATTCTGCTTTGTATTTTTATATATTTCATCACATTTTAACTTTTTTCTCTTGTGAAATGTACATACAGAAAAAGTGCATATAATTTATACCCTTTATAATAAGTGTATGCATTTTTTATAATAATTATAAAGGAAAGTTCATGCATTGACACACCTCAGTGAGGAAACTGCCAGCATCAGGACACCCCAGTGAGGCTCTCCCTCAGCAAAAGTTCATCTTTCTTCCCATAGTTGGCACTATTCTGAATTTTGATCATTACTGTCTTAATTTTTTTACTACCCATGTTTGTACTCCTAAACAATATAAATTAGCTTGGTCTGGGTTGTTTTTTTTTTAACTCTTTTATCTTTTAATTTTTTTATTATGTTTTTTATTTTTTAATTTTTTTAATTTTATTTTATTAATTTATTTTTCTGAGACAGAGTTTCACTCTTGTTGCACAGGCTGGAGTGCAATGACGCGATCTCGGCTCACTGCAACCTCCGCCTCCTGGGTTCAAGCTATTCTCCTGCCTCAGCCTCCCAAGTAGCTGAGATTACAGGTGCCTGCCACCACGCCCAGCTGATCTTTGTCTTTTTAGTAGAGACGGGGTTTCACCATGTTGGCCAGGCTGGTCTTGAACTCCTGACCTCAGGTAATCCATCTGCCTCGGCTTCCCGCAGTGCTGGGATTACAGGTGTGAGCCAACATGCCAGGCCATATTTTTTATTTTTTATTTTACTTTATTTTTTTTTTTTTTTGAGATGGAGTCTCGCTCCGCTGCCCAGGTAGAGTGCAGTGGCATGATCTCGGTTCACTGCAGCCTCCACCTCCCGAGTTCAAGTGATTCTCCTGCCTTAGCCTCCCTAGTAGTGGGGACTGCAGGCCTGTGCCACTACGCCTGGGTAATTTTTGTATTTTTAGTAGAGACGAGGTTTCACCATGTTGGCCAGGTGGTCTCGAACTCCTGGCCTCAAGCGATCCACCCACCTTGGCCTCCTGAAGTACTAGAATTACAGACATGAGCCTCCACATCTGGCTCATAGTTTGTTTTTTCTAACGTTGAGAGACATTTGAGTTATCTCAAATTTTTCCTGTTACAATACTAGCATGAGCATTGTTACATGTGTCTCATGATAGACCTGTGCATTTCTGTTAGGTATGTATCTAGCAGTGTTAGAGGGAATCAGGTCAATGCATCTTCACTTTTACTATGTAAAACAAAACTTTTCCCGAGAGATTTTATCCCCTTGTTCATAGAAATGGATTAGAATTTCAGCACTCTGCATCGTTTCTAACACTTGGTATCAGACTTTTAAATTTCTGCCAGTTGAATATGTGTGCTATAGTATCTCTTTGTCTTAATAATTGTATTTCTAATTACAAATAAGCTTGAGCCCCTTTTTGTGTTTATTGGCTATTTCACTTTTGATAATAGGTGATATTAGGGAATCATTTAAGTGGAATGTTATTTTAGAAATCCATACTGAAATACTTAAGGATGTAATACTAATTTACTGTAGCCCATTTCAGCATAAAAAAAGTGCAGACATAGATAACATTTCAGTGACATCAGAAAATATTACCTGGGAATACATCAAAAAGTATTCAAGAACTCTGTCAACAAAAATATAAAATCTTATCAAGGTATTAAAGAAAGTGGAGGCTGGGTGAGTTGGCTCATGCCTGTAATCCCAGCACTTTGGGAGGCCAAGGCAGGCAGATCACCTGAGGTCAGGAGTTTGAGACCAACCTGCCCAACATGGTGAAACCCCAGCTCTACTAAAAATAACAAAAACTAGCCGGGTGTGGTAGCAGGTACCTGCAATCCCAGCTACTCGGGAGGCTGAGGCAGGAGAATCGCTTGAACCCAGTAAGCAGAGGTTGCAGTGAGCCAAGATCGCGCCATTGCACTCCGGCCTGGGTGACAAGAGCAAGACTCCATCTCAAAAAAAAAAAAAAAATGGAGACAAAAATGAATAGAAATACTATCTTCAGAATTTGAAAGTCTCAGTATTCTAAACATATAGCCTGACTGAAAGAAATGTTGTGTCCCGCTGGGCGCGTTGGCTCGCGCCTGTAATCCTAGCACTTTTGGAGGCCAAGGCGGACGGATCACCTGAGGTCGGGAGTTCAAGACCAGCCTGACCAACACAGAGAAACCCCATCTCTACTAAAAATACAAAATTAGCCAGGCCTGGTGGCGCATCCCTGTAATCCCAGCTAGTCCGGAGGCTGAGGCAGGAGAATCACTTGAACCCAAGAGGCAGAGGTTGTGGTGAGCCAAGATAGCGCTATTGCACTCCAGCCTGGGGAACAAGAGGGAAACTCTGTCTTAAAAGAAAGAAATTTTCTGCCCATAAATCTGTGTGGCTTTCCTTTCTTGCATATAAACTTATTTTCTGGACTATTTAACTTTTGTGATTAAGGAGCCAACTAAAGTCTTATTGGACCTACCATAAATTCTTTCCCATGTGAATGAATACTAATTCCTAAGATGACTTTACCAGGAAAAAAATTTAACAAAGAGCATCACCTAGTGACATATATTAATAGCTGCATTCATTCCTTAGTGCTAAGAAAGATTGTTTTGTATTTTAAGCAGACTTTATTATATTTAGTTCCTTTACATTTATTTTTAGGAATTAACCCTTCTAGTCCAAAAGCTGTTTGTATCATAACATACAGAAATGAGATGAAGGCTTTGTTTTGTTTTAATGAAATGAATCACTTTAATGTAGTGCATTGATTTGTTGCACCTTGATATCTGGCAGGAGGATATCAAGACTGCATTCACATATTCTGAAATATTACAGTGCTTTGTTATAGAAGTGCCAAAGCTCTGATCATAAAACTTATATGAGGAGCTTTTAAGAAAATTATTGGCCGGGCACGGTGGCTCATGCCTGTAATCCCAGTACTTTGGGAGGCCGAGGAAGGTGGATCACGAGGTCAGGAGATCGAGACCATCCTGGCTAACGTGGTGAAACCCCGTCTCTACTAAAAATACAAAAAATTAGCCGTGTGTGGTGGTGGGCGCCTGTAGTCCCAGCTACTTGCGAGGCTGAGGCAGGAGAATGGCATGAACCCGGGAGGCGGAGATTACAGTGAGCCGAGATCGCACCACTGCACTCCAGCCTGGGCGACAGAGCGAGACTCCATCTCAAAAAAAAAAAAAAAGAAAATTCTTATTCCTGGGATATTGTGGTTCATTTGGTCTGGAATATAGCCCAGGATTTTTTTTTTTCCAACTCCTCAGGTGATTCTGATCATCAACTGTAACAAATACAATTAGCTGCATATGGCAAGAAGCCATTCCCGTGCCCATTTACTTCTCTACATAACTAGAATATAGTACCCCCGTTGTCACGTTTTCTCTTTCACAATCTCTCTTGCAACTAGGAGTACCCAGCATATGAGGGGAATCTGCTGAGACAATCTGGGAAAGACTTACCTCACTGACAAGAAGAAAGCACTTTTCTAACAGGCTGTTTCTACCTGAATATGATTGTGAGGAAATGTCTAGAGCTTGCAGCCATGATAGGGATACCAAACGAGCTGCAGAGACAGTGATCCAGAGCCCTGACATTGTGAAGCTGCTAAACTAACGAGCCCTGGGCTCACCCACCTCTAGAATTCTTGTAAGATAATTACATGTCCAGAGCTTTTTCAAGCACCCATATCTGTAAAAAAAAAAAAGTTTTTAAATAGTTTCTTTTGTTGTAAAAAAAAAAGTTAATTACATGTCTCATTAGATATTTAATGCATAAGCTGTTGCCAATTAGAAGTTCTGTTACTTTCAGCCAAATGCATTCCCAGCTGATACCTCAGCAAGTTTTATAACCCTATTTTATAGCACTTGCATGCTATGGCAAAAAGAGAAAGATCAGTGTATCAAACAATGATTCATTAGTAATGAAGGCTTATCAATGTGGTTGATTACATTCTGCAAAAGAAGAATTGATATACCATGTATACAAGATTATATATGTAAGACCTAAATCTTATATAAGATAGATCTTATACATATTATACATTTATAATTTATAATGTAAAATTAAAACTGATAGATGTCACATTTATGCAAAGTTATAAATATTCCATGATCCTAAACTTTTTTTCTTAAGTGAAATGTGTAACAATATTAACCTTTAACACATCTTTGTCCCTTGTTTTTACCCCTCTTCCTAGGTCTTTTCCTTTCCTTGTAACATTAATCCTGTATTGAATGATTTCCCTGTAATTGTGGCATAGAATTTTTTTTCTCTCATATTATTCAGATTTGTCAGCAATACTGAATGTTACAGGACCACTTTCCACAATTTTTACTGGCTACGCTGATGGAATCTAGGGGGTTGGAATTGCTTACTCATCTCTATGCTAGTGAGTCCCACAGTTTTGTCAATCATTATACCTACTGAAAAAAATCATACCTTTCCAAATCTCATACATGAGACTTTTTAAGGAAGTAGTCTTTTTAAGGAATTAAACCGCAATTACATATGTGGTTGCACCTTTTATTTCTACATAATCTTAAAAATTAAGAAAAGTTTATAACCTAAAAATAGGTTCCTTACAAAGGAAATGCATTCTTTGCATTATCATAGAATGTTGTTTATAATTGGTAGTTAATTGGTACTAATAAGGAGGGTTTAAAAATATATTGGTTGTAAAAACACAAATAGTACCTAAGTGCTCAGAAGTTGACTAAGTGGTAGAAGTGGTACAGTATTTCATCAAAACTTGGTTTAAACATTTCTATAACCTCTAGCAATGTTAAGTTGAAGTATATGGATAAAATTTTAATATTAAACATTTATATGTAAATCATTTAAATATTTTAAATGAACTTTTTAATTTTTTGAGATGGAGTCTCACTCTGTCACCCAGGCTGGAGTGCAGTGGCATGATCTCAGCTCACCGAAATCTCCGCCTCCCAGGTTCAAGAGATTCTCTGGCCTCAGCCTCCCGAGTAGCTGGGATTACAGGTGCGTGCCACCATCCCCGGCTAATTTTTGTATTTTTAGTTGAGACAGGGTTTCACCATGTTGGCCAGGCTGGTCTCAAACTCCTGACTGCAAGTGATCCGCCCATCTCAGCCTTCCAAAGTGCTGGGATTACAGGTGTGAGCCATTGCACCTGGCCTATATTTTTTTGTTTAATCTGTAAGAGTTATTTATTTCTTTTGCCATTATGAAGAAAAATCATAACATGGGAACAATGACCTAAATAACTGAAACAGGAAATGAATTGGCCCTGGGGAAATTGCCGTGACCAGCTGAGGTTAGGAAAGATGGTCTAGAACAGGACAAAACTGACATCCCTTAGCAGAGGATATTACAACATGTCCGCAAAGTCAGGAAACATAAGATAAAATGATTTTTAAAACTATATTATTTACACTTCCAAACAGTGTACTGTACTCAATATGTTTTCTGGCTAAGTAGTCTAAATTTAAAGCAATAGGTCCAATTGTGACTCTGGAAAAACATATAATGAGTAATCTGGAAACACAGGGAGAATAGTATATTATATGCTTCACCCAAAAACATTCTGAGCTTACTATTTAGAAGTGTAACTAAACAGTTACACACTGTTTAAAAATAAGTTTCTCCTATGTTTCTCATCTCTGCAACACTTGTGGCTGCCAGCTGACACAAGGCAGGTGCAGTGTGAGTGGCTGCCAGTGGACAGTGACAAAAACAAGACTTACTGAAACAAACAAGTGTTTCATAAATAATTTGGAAACAATTTTGGAATCCCTTTCTTGGCCATGGAAACAGTACATTTCAGATCCTATTAAGTGATTTATGTGTGGGAAATCCTCAGCTGGTAATGCTGGAAATGCTTAATGATGCTATACTGCTGTCCACAAATGTGAGAGGATATCCAACAGAAAATGAAAATCCCAGAGGAAGCAAGCCACAGTGAGGGGCCAGGCTGTCTCTGCAGGGTCATGAACATTTGATATAAAGTTTGCATTGTAGCTGTGTGGTTACACAAGCAGGTACAACTGAAATGGGCCCTAGGGGATAGATTAGAGACAAATCAGGAATCCACAAAACAGCTCCATAGTATGTTTGGACCAGCATCTAACCAGTCAACCTTTGTCTATTTCTCCAGTCATACAGCATCCTCTTTTTCTATGATCCACTTGTCAAGTAAATTTTGCCCACACATGGGACATGCTTCTAGTCCGAAAAATAAATCATGTTCTTCCCAGCTGTAAACTAATTGCAGAGATGACTAAAAACATCATGGAACTGAACTTAAAGCAGCAATTTTGCTTTTCTTGGTTCACTGCTGCATTAAGGAGATGGAAGCTTTAGAAAGAGTTTCAACTCACGGGTCACCGTCCCTTGAGTGAGACCCCACCTGTATGGAGGAGCTGGTGATTCTATATCTGCACTTTACATTGTTAGTAGACTGACTACTATATCTTGCTACTTATATTCTATTTTTATATGTAGTAGATGTGATTAGTTAAGTCCAAATTCAACTAAAATTATCACGGTGCACCTATCATCACAATCCAGTTTTAGAACATTTCCATCATCCCAAAATGATCCCTCATGCTCACTTGTAGCCACTCCCCATTCCCACTCCCCAGCCCCAAGCAACTTAATCTTTTGTGTGTCCATAAAATTGCCTTTTATGAACCTTTCATATAAATGACATCATAAAATATGTAGTCTTTGAGTCTAGCTCCATTCACCTTACATGACGTTTTTGAGGTACAGCCATGTTAAAACATGTACCGACAGTTCATCATTTTTTTTTTTTTCTGAATAGCATTCCATTGTATGGACATACTAATTTTGTTTACCCCTTCAAATCTGGATTGTTTCCACTTTGGGCTATTATGAATGATACTGTTGTGAACATTTGCATGCAAACTCTTTGTGTGGACATATGTTTTCATTTTTCTTGGATATATATATATACCTAAGAGGGAGATTAGATTGCTAGATTGTGTGGTAAATTCATATTTAGTTTTTAAGGAATCACCAAACTTGTGGTAATATCTGCACCCTTTTACAATCCTAGAGCTTTGTGAGGACTCCACACTGAGGAGGCTCCAGATCCTCACCAACACTTGTAATTGTCAGTGCATTTTGATTTATTGTCATTCTAGTGTCTGTGAAGTCTCACTGTGGTTTTAATTTGTATATTTCTTTTTTTTTCTTTTTTTTTTTTTTCAGATGGAGTCTCGCTCTGTTGCCTAGGCTGGAGTGCAGTGGCAGGATCTTGGCTCACCCACAACCTCTGCCTCCCTGGTTCAAGTGATTCTCCTGCCTTAGCCTCTCGAGTAGCTGGGACTACAGGCACACACCACCATGCCTGGCGAATCTTTGTATTTTTAGTAGAGATGGGGTTTCACCATGTTGGCCAGGCCGGTCTCGAACTCCTGACCTCATGATCTGCCCGCCTCAACCTCCCAAAGTGCTGGAATTACAGGTGTGAGCCACCATGCCTGGCCTAATTTGTATATTTCTAATGACTCATGATGTTGACTGAGCGTCTTTTCTTTTTTTTTTTCCTTGATTTTGAGATGGAGTCTTGCTCTATAGCCCGGGCTGGAGTGCAGTGGTGCCATTTCAGCTCAATGCAACCTCTGCCTCCTAGGTTCAAGTGATTCTCCTGCCTCAGCCTCCCGAGTAGCTGGGATTACAGGCACACACCACCATGCCCAGCTAATTTTTGTATTTTTAGTAGAAACAGGTTTTCACAATGTTGGCCAGGATGGTCTCCATCTACTGACCTTGTGATCCGCCCCCCTCGGCCTCCCAAAGTGCTGGGCTTACAGGCATGAGCCACCAGGCCCAGCCGACTGAACATCTTTTCATGTGTTTATTAGCCAATCCTATATCTTCACTGGTGAAATGTCTATTCAGATGTGTTGCCCATTTTAAAAATTGGGTTGTTTTCTTACCATTGAGTTATGAGTCTTTTATATATATTCTAGATACAAGTCCTTTATCAGATATAATTTGGAAATATTTTCTCGCAGTCTGTAATGTGTTATACATCAATTTTAAGATATCCTTCACATTAAGAAACTAACAATGTGGATAATAATCCTGGTATTGACAGAGGTTTGGACTCCTGAAGCCTGAAAGACTATCTGCTGCCATGCCTGGGCATGTACTGCATCATTTACAAGACTGTAGAGCACCTGTTGTGTGTGCAGTTGTGATTTCTTATAGATTTTTAGAATTGGAAGGCATGTAAACAACACGTAGTCTGGTACATTGCCTCAGTAGGTAAGTCAGTATGAACTTCTAAGAATTTTTGTTTTCTTCTGTATTGGGCCTATTGTGGGTATGTCCAACGTGACAGGGGAGGTAAGGGAAGTGGCTTCCCCTGAGATTGTAATTGAAATGGCTTTCATCATCTTTAAGTCAAAGTGAGATGCCAGTAATAGGATATATGTATATATGTACTTGTGTCTCTGTATGTGTGTAAATAAACAAACGTGCTGGAAGGAGGAGGTGATTCAATCAGGGACTTCGTGAAAGAAAAAAAGAATAACTGGACCTTCCTTTAATGATGAAAACTGTTTATACAGCAAACCATCAAAGCCAAAATGTGAATTTTGGTATTAGCCTGATTTTTCCTAAGAAACTGTTGATGTAACCACTGTAGTTGCAGAGATTGTTTTGGTATATTCTAGGCCCTCTTTGTTTTGTTCTGTTTGGGGTTTCTTCCCCCTCAAGTTGCTCTTGTCCACCACTAGACTGGCTGCCTTTTATTCCATAGCAGACAGTCCTTAAGTCTTTGCATATGTCCTTATTCAAAAATTAATCTTCATCAGTTTTTTTCTGCAGAAAACAGTTTTTTAAATATCTTACATGAGAATGCCCTGCACCCGCAATCTCTGGTTGATGCAGTTTCCTTTCTCTCTTCTCTGTTCCCATTGGTAGAATAAATCAGTTCCTTCTTAAATCCTGAGCTGAAAATGTCCACACTTCCCAGAAGTGTACTTTAGAATCACCTGTAACATGTATTTAAAATACAGATTCCCCAGCTCCACGGGCAAAGCTCTCCTGCCATGTGACCCTGATACAGTTCAGGGAGCCACTAAGTCAGGCCAAAATGGCTCAGCAGGCAAAGGTCCAAGCTGCCAGGGTATTGTGTCATTACAGCATGCTTAGCATAGCTAGGAGGACAGGCTCACACCCAGCCCCACAGCTGTTGCACTACAGACTCAGGCACAGGGCTGTCTAACTGGCAGATGTGGGCCACAACTGTTGGGGACAAGCCAGCCATATTTGGGAAAATCTTATTGTAAGGGGCAAGTGTGAGTGAGATTTAGGAGTCATGGGAAAATACAGCAACACAGTAAATCTTGTGTTATGGGAGAGACGTGGAAGAAAGAGATAAAACTACTGGCCAGGGTGTCTCCTGACTGGGTGACTTGCCACCACATGGGCCAGGCAGGTTGCGGCAGCTCTGCCTTTGGGAGGTGGCTGGAGGAGGGGAGGAGAGAGAGGCATGATGAAGACAGATGCACCCTTTCCTGAGCAGGGGTTAACATTCAGGGTGCCAAAGGAACTCCACAGCCTGTTTCCCATCTCTCTTGTCCTCATCAAGTATTGGTCCTCGTATATGTGTTCTGCTTCCACTTTCTCAGGATGCTTACGTTTTTGCAAATATGTTTATGGAAAAGAGTTACCTCACCCACCTCTCCGAACATCTGTTTGTTTTACATTTTTATTGCAGGGGAGTGATCTCTTTACATAGCTTCAAATGGCATAACATTCAGCAGTATCCAAGCTTAGCTATAGCTGATGAGAGGAAAGTAATTGTGAGGCCTTTGTTCTAGTTACAACTTTGTCACTATCTGACTCCATGACTCCAGCAAATTGCTTCCACTGTCTGGCCTGCAGTTTTTTTCTTGCATTAAATAACAGACTTAGTCTAGATTGGTGGTTCTTATCATGTGGTTTCTGGACTAGCAGCATCAACATTACCTGGGAAACTTGTTAGAAATGCAAATTCTTGGGCTCTGCCCTAGACCTACTGAAACATACTCTGTGGGCGGGGCCCAGCAATCTGTGTTTGAAACGCGATTCTGATTATTTGACAAAAGTTTGCAAACCACTGGTCTAGATAAGTAGCGCTTAGCCTTGGCTGCACATTAAAATCATCTGGGCAACTTTTATAACCTACCAATCCTGGCCTCTTCCTCCAAAGATTCTGACTTAAATGGTTTCAGATGGGGACCATTGTTATGTGGTTATAGCGGATGTCTATGTGCTATCTGAGGTCTTCAAAACTAAAAGTCAGTGTTTCCCAGCCGTAAATGCATACCTCTAGACCTGGCCTTCTCAAGCCACTAGGTGTTGCTATAATAGAGAAGAAAAGGCATTTTCAGAACTGTCTTTGGATATGGACGAGGAGGAGGAAAATGTATTTCTTAACTTCTGATAAGAGATTATTTTGTTATTTTAATCTGAGTGCAATTTGCTAAATATTCATTTGCAACTTGTTAAATTTATTCAAAGAAATTAAATGCCCATAAATGACAGAAAGAATAAAGAATTGTGATATATATTTACAATAAAATACTCTTTAGCAATAAAAAGAAATAAACTAGTGATGTGCATTATAACATGGCTGAATCTCACAACATAATGAACCAAAAAGAACTGGACACAAAAGAAGTAATATCGTATCATTCCTTTAAGTGAAAATCAAACACAGGTAAAACTAATCTATGGTGATTGAGGTCAAGATCGTGATTGCCCTTGGGGGTAGGGTGGTGATAATTAGAAGAGAGCACAAGGGAACCTTCCAGAGTGCTAGAAATGTTCTACTTCTCTATCTGATGATAGTTAAGTACATATACACACACTGCACATAAATATATATACACTGAGCCATACTCTTAAATTTGCACACTTTACTATATATATGTTACTTGTTAGTAGTAAAGATTTACAAAAAATAAAATGTAATCCTTAGGTGGAGTAACCGGTACCCCAGCCCACCATCGCTTGGTATATTTGCCATCTACCTTGGTATTTGTACCATCTGTGGTCACTAAAAGATGAACATCGCACTTTGATTTCATGCTGATATTAAGTTAAAATGTATACATCAATGTCTATGGTCCCAAATTGAGAAGGTAATGGCATGATCTCTATTTATTTAAAGGTTTAGTTTGTTTTGAATATTTGCATGCCTGCAGGACCCACATTCTGCAGCAGTACCCATGGGTGATTGAATCTCTTCAAAACCGTCTGCTGTCTCTTCCTTACTCCTCAAATCTTGTAAAAGGATCTAAGAAATAAAACTGCCTGCTCTTTACTGTCTGCAGAAGACCTCACCCCTTCCCCTGTCAGTGACAGGAGGTCAAATGCATCCTAACAAATCAAGGTGACATTAAAAAAAAAAAAATCATTCTGTAGCAGGCAGAAACAAGTCCCTGCAAATTTCAATAAGCCACTGACTATTTAAACAAGGCATATTAGAAAGGCATTCAGGGAAGAAAAATGTGTTCGGGAAATGAAAACCAGAGTCACTTAGCAGAATGCAGAAAAATCCTTTGGAAAGGGAGTCTTATCATAATAGATGGCAAATTACCATCCATCACTCAGCTATCACTTTAAAGCCACAGGCTGGGTGATCTCACTTCAGGGAGCACATCTTAAGCACTGTTCATCAAAAACACGGGCTGGACTGGCTGATGTCTACCTATGAAATCATTCAAAGAGAGCCGAAATCTTTGTTCAGCTGGGACTATATTAAATGCTGTCTGTTTTACCTGATACCGTCTTTTGAAATGCTGTGCTCTGTGCCATTATATTCCAGTTACTTTGATGTCATTCTGTTGGAGTTGGGTAGAACATGTAGGGCAGCTATTTTTTTTTTTTTTTTTTTTTTAGATAAAAGTTTTTTAAGAGATGGGGTTTTGCTATGTTGCCCAGGCTGGACTTGAACTCCTAATTTGTGGGCTCAAGGGATCCTCCCACCTCAGCCTCCATGAGTAGCTGAGACCACAGGCACATGCCACCTGTTAACTTAAAAAAAATCACAAATCTACAAGTTTAGAAAGGTGAGGAGACTTTATTTCTTTTAAGGAGTTACAGCTTGCAAGGTGGCATTCTGCAGGCTGGGAAGCACAGCCTCCAGGCAAGACCAGAGACAGCAACTTCGAAGGAGGAGGGGTTGGGGTAAGAGCTTTATGATGAATGGGTTGGCTAAACATACATATTCAACAGGTCACAGGAGGATTATAAATATTCATGAAGGTGTTCCTGACGCATGCATATTGAACAAGCATGCATGTTATGTACAACCCATGTTCACTTCGGGGTGGAGACTTAACATTTAAATATTAGGCCCTATACATAACATTTAAAAATTAGGTCCTGTACATCAGAAGGTCTTTTCAGGACATGAACGCACATAAATGCACAACCTCTGTTAACTAGCCAGAACCAGTCCATAATCGGTGGTCTTATCAGGGGAAAGTTATTGAAACCAGTCTCTTGTCCAATCAAGGCTATAGTTGTGGCTGGTGCAACAGGGGTTCAGTTAGTCACGGTTGGCATGAGCTGCAACTTTTTTTTACTATTGCTTATCTCAAGACTAGCATTTGTTTAGCTGCTAGAGAAAAAAAAACCCTTGTGGCAGTTAGAGCACAGTTTATCCTTTAAGCATAGGAGTGCATGACTTAAGTCTTGCCTGGCATAGCCTAGGTCCTGTTTATAATTTGGTATCTTATTGCCACAAAGAGTCTGTTCTATCAATCTTATGATCTTTATTTTAACATTAATGCTGAGTGGTAATGGTGCCATGCTGTTACTAGCCCCAGGGTACTGTACCATGCTTAGTGAATTCCCTATGCCCTACTCATATCCTTGTGAATAGTGCCTTTATTAAACTCTCTTTAAGCTATCCAGAGTATGTCATCTATTTCTTTCTGGAATTTTTTTTCTTTTTTTTTTTTTTTTTTTGAGATGGAGTCTCACTCTGTCACCAGGATGGAGTGCAGTGGCGTGATCTCAGCTCACTGCAACCTCCGACTCCCTGGTTCAAGCAATTCTCCTGCCTCAGCCTCCCGAGTAGCTGGAATTACAGACATGCACCACAAGCCCAGCTAATTTTTGTATTTTTAGTAGAGACAGTGTTTCACCATGTTGGCCAGGATGGTCTTGATCTCCTGACCTTGTGATCCACCCGCGTCGGCCTCCCAAAGTGCTGGGATTACAGGCGTGAGCCACCGCGCCTGGCCTTTCTTCTTTTTGTTTTTTTTTTTTTTTGATGGAGTCTCACTCTGTTGCCCAGGCTGGAGTGCAGTGGCACGATCTTGGCTCACTGTAACCTCTGCCACTTGAGTTCAAGCAATTCTCTTTCCTCAGCCTCCCAAATAGCTGGGATTACAGGCGCCTGCACCGTGCCTGGCAAATTTTTGTACTTTTAGTAGAGATGGGGGGTTCACCATCTTAGCCAGGCTGGTCTTGATCTCCTGACCTTGTGATCCACCTGTCTCGGCCTCCCAAAATGCTGGGATTACAGGTGTTAGCCACCGCATCCGGCCTCTGTGGGATCTTGACTGACATAGAAATTGCTACTACAGGTGGCCCCAGGAGAAAGACACTCAGATTGGGAATCTTGGTTTGGATAGTGCATTTACTTACTTGCCAGTGGTAAACGCGACACAGATAACCCCTGTCATAGGGCAGCATCATGGTTATTCACATTATCACTCTGTGGGCATGAGATGAAGAGCAGGAAGAGGGCAAGGCATTGGAAGATCAAGTACTGTGGCACTGACATTATGGTGTGATTAGTAATGATTGTATAGACCATGGGACCACCTGGCTTCTTTTGACAGTGCTAGAAAGTATATGAAGAATAAAGGAAAAATGAAACTGTGAGTTTGCAGTTGAGATTGTAAGTGGATAATCAGAAAGCCTGGGTGGCAGCTTTTGAAGGATGAAGTGTCTCCTATACTCACAGAGCAGATGACACTGTGGGCCACGTCCATTTCCAAATGCTGAGCATTATAACAACATTTAATTGGGTTGCACACCAACTTCACTAGGCCTTTTCTGCCAAGGTGAGGGCACTGGTAAAGGAGTGGAGCTTAAAACGGGTTGGATCAATGTGGGTAAAGCAGAATTTTGAAACTCCAGACTCCCTTGGACTTCCCTAGCTATGTGAGGGAGCTCTGCCTCCACTATTTGAGAGAAGCAGTTCTTACCTACATAAAAATTTTTCAATACCTGCACCTGGGGCAGTTGTCACACAAGCTGAGGCCAGTGCCCCTCAGGACCTCCCTCCACCCAACACCTGCCCCTCATTACTACTAGGCCTTTACTGAAAGGAATTACAAGTCCTGAAGTGACTAGTGATAGCCTGTACACAGAAAGAAGTTTAGATCAGGATTGTACCAAACTGTATTGTCAGGAGCCTGGGGAGCCCTTAGTGAATCCTAAGGATGTTAGACCAATGAGAAAAAATACATGGCTTTATTGAGCCACACTCACAGAGATGGGTTGGGATTTAATGTATTGCGTGGGCCACCCAGGAGTGATATTAATGATCTGCTAATTAGCTTGAACTCATGGCCTTGGTTAATTGAGCTTGAACTCATGGCCTGGAGCCTTGAAACTCAGTGTGGTCTGTGGATTGGCAGCAGTGGCATCACCTGGGAGCTGAATGGACTCCTAGAATCTCAGAATCCGCCCCAGACCTACTGAAGCAAAACTCTGTATTTTACAAGCCTCCCAGGTGATTCGTGTGCATATTAAAGACTGAGAAAAACTTCTCTAGGCCTCTGATATAATGAGGTTGAAATATTGAACAGTGGCTTTCATACTGTGTTCCCAAACAACAGGGTTGGCATCATCTGGAAACTCAGAAATGCAAATTCTCAGACCCCACCCAAGACCTCCCGAATCAGAGTTATGGGGTAAGGCGCAGGAATCTGTGTTTTCACAAGCCCTCCAGGGGATTCTGATGCACAATCTTGTTTGAGTCCGTTTCATGTCCTGCTTATGGCCTATAGTTAATTAGGTCAAAATGCTGGAACTTCCCTGGCATACCAAAGAGCAGTGCTTCTCTATTACAAACAACTACTCAGCCACCCTCTCATCTGCTCGTCACCAAAGCTGCAGGAAGTGCATCAGTGGGAAGATACCGACCTGCTTGAAAAGGTGATGACTCTCCTTGAGAGGCCAGAGATAACCTTGGGGGAAATTGCAAAAGGACTGGGTTTTCTGATCTCATGGGAATATGGGATCCCAGAGGCTTGAGGCCAAATGGCAGCATTTAACTGTCAAAGACAGTTGAGTACATCAGCTACAGTAAGCCACAGAGACAGGGGTAATTAGAGATTTTTGGCCCACAGGCATCTGTGGCAATAACTAAATGATTATAGGATCTCTTGAAATGAAATCTATGGTCACTACTGAAGTTCTTCTTGATATATACAGGTGAAAAAATTGGGGCTATACTGGGAAAACCTCAAATCTACATAATGGGAAATCTTGGCCTCTTAGGTCCCAGATCTAAGCCAAAGCTCCTCAACAGAGGGAAAGGGTGGATCCTTTGAGGACAGATGCTATAGTGGAGGCATAGCTGTTTATCATGGATGATCCGTCTCCTCTTCCCTGGAAGAACCTACTGCCATTTACTTAAGAAACTATACATAGAGCAAAGAGAAATAACACATCCTCTCAGGAGTTACTAGATACTTTACTCTGAACTGACATTTATCCAAGGAGACCTGAAAAATGCCAGTGGGGTCCACCATTCAGATAACTGGTGGAGTCTGGGCCCAGGTTCATCTTACGGTTGGTCCAGTAGGATCTTGGATCCACATTGTGGTTATTTCCCAGCCTTAAAATATACAGTGGGGCTAGATATACTTAGTAACAGGCAGATGCCCATATTTGTTACCTATTTATGGAGTGAGAGTTACTATGGTAGAAAGGACCAAGTGAAGACCCTGGAACTGCACCACCACCCTCCTTCATGATAGTAAGCTGAAAGCAATTCCGCATCCTTAGGGGAGTTGCAGAGGTTGGTGCCACCATCAAACACTTAAAAGATGCTTTGATCCTTATCACATGCTCATTCAACTTACCTGTTTGGCCAGTATAAGAGTCAGACAGGTTATGGAAAATGATTGTGTATCACTGCAAACTTAAACAGATGGTGATGGCAAACATAACAATGATTTGGATGTAGTATCTTTACTGGAACAAATCAATATGGCCCTAGTGTCCATTTACAGTCATTGACCTGGCATATTCCTTTCTCCCCCATTTTCATAATTAACAAAAATCAGAAGAAGTTCACATTTTCAAGGCAGGGCAACATTATACCTTTACTTAGTTGTCTCCAGGCCACATGAACTCTCCTGGTATCTGTTATAAAACAGTCCAAAGGGCCTGTAATCAACTTGATACCCTACATCGTGTCACTCTCATCTTTTACAATGATGACATAATGCTAACTGCAACTGGGGAACAGAAAGTAGCAAGTATCCTAGATGTCTTAGTAAGTCACATTCATGCCAGAGGATAGGAGAGAGAGTCCATGAACATTCAGGAGCCTGCTGTATGTGTAATGTTTTGAGGGGTGCAATAGCCTGGGGTACGTCTCTCACTTTCTAAGAGTGAGAAGTAACTTGCCCTGCTTTGCACTGATCACCACAAAGGGGCACAACATTTCTGGGGCTTCTTTAGATTTTGGAGGCAACAAGCCACATGTGTGCATACTGCTTGAACCCATCACCTAGGAAGCTGCAAAGCTGACAGTTTGGAGTGGGATACAGAGCACAAAAGGGTTCTGAGGCAGATCCAGGCTGTGGTACCAGCTGTCTTGTCACTTGAGCCTTCTGACCCCACAGATTCAATGATACTCAAAATACCTTTGACCAACAGAGATGTCTTATGGAGCCTCTGGCAATCCTCAATAGGAAACTCATGACCTGCTGGTGATTATTATCGTTGGAAGGTGGCTCTGGCTTGCTCCTGCACTCTGGTAGAGCCTGAAAGCCTTAGCATGGGCTGCCCTATGTTTATATGACCCAGACTACCCACCATGTATGGGAATATCCACTGAACCATAAAGCCGTTTATATGTGCAGCAGCATTCCATTTGTTAAAGCAAACTAAATATGGCCTGAGAAGGACTCCGTACTTCTATATTTGAGTCCTTGTGGATGAACTGTAACCTAGCTTAATAGTCAGACAAAATTGAAAACCTAACTTAAGAGTATGCGCCTGTAACAATGACTGAGTCTTGGCCAATTCCAGCAGCCATACTTCAACCACTCATAGACTGCTATGTGTTCAAACTGTGTTCAAATAGGGCAAACGCCAACCTGTAACCAATCCAGCTATTTCTGTACCTCACTGCTGATTTCTGTATGTCATTTCCCTTTTTTTGTCTATAAATCTTCTTCCACCACGTGGCTGCGCTGGAGTCTCTGTGAATCTGCTGTGATTCTGGGGGTTGCCCGATTCGCCAGTTGTTCATTCCTCAATTAAACTTCTTTAAATTGAATTTGGCTGAAGTTTTTCTTTTATTACATTACACATGGAAGTGGGATACATGCAATCAACCTGCTTGTGCAGTTTACTTGGCTCCTGAACCTACCTGAGTGAAGCAAAACGCACAAGCAAGAGGCCTGGCCTCCTGCATTGCCTGGTCCTCTGCTTCACTGCCCTCCCTCACCTCATACACATGGCCCCAGGGGAAGATTTCTGTGACCACTTGATGGAGGAAAATGGGTCTAGTTTACTGACAGGTCTTCCAGGTATGCTGGCTTCTGTAGCATAGATTCATTCAGGGATAGCTGTGAAAAACCATAGCAAACAGAAATCCGCCTAATGGGCAGAACTTTGAATGGTACTTCTGATCGTCCACTTTGTGTGAAAGAAGAGATGGCTCAGATCTCAAATGATTTATAAACACTGGAAGTAGATTTTCCAGATTGTTAGGGACTTGGAGAAAACAGTTGAGGAAAACTGGTGTCATGAAGGCTTGGGAGAAAGAATGAGAAGGGATATTTCAGAACAGATGGTGGACAAGATAACCTGTCCTGTGGATGTCAGGTAATCTTTCTCCAGTCACTCTAGTGTTTTCTCAATGAGCCTATGCACAAAGTGGCTGTAGTGGCAGGAATAGAGCCAGCGATGAACTCAGCGATGTAGACTTCCCTTCATTTTGTCACCGTCATTGCTGAGTGCCCCACCTGCCCACAGCAAAGGCCAAATCTGAGCCTCTGATATGATACCATTCCCAGGGCCAGCAGCCAGCCATTGGGTGATACATTGATTACATTGGGATTCTTTCATTATGGAGGGAATAGTGGTTTGTCCCCCACAAGATCTGACACATATTCTGAATAGTGATTTCTCTTCTTTGCTTCCAGCACTTCTATCAGAATCACTGTCTTTGGACTTAGAGAATTCCTGATTTGTAGCCACCATATCTTACACAACATTGTCTCTAATCAAGGGACTCATGTTGTGGCAAGGAAAGTAAAGAAATCAGTTTGCAGCCAGGCGTGGTGGCTCACACCTGTAATCCCAGCACTTTGGGAGGCTGAGGTGGGCGGATCACGAGGTCAGGAGATCGAGGCCATCCTGGCTAACACGGTGAAACCCCGTCTCTACTAAAAAATACAAAAAATACAAAAAAAAGCCAGGCGTGGTGGCGGGCTCCTGTAGTCCCCAGGAGGCTGAGGCAGGAGAATGGTGTGAACCCGGGAGGCGGAGCTTGCAGTGAGCCTAGATCGTGCCACCACACTCCAGCCTGGGCAACACAGCCAGGCCCCATCTCAAAAAAAAAAAAATCCGTTTGCACTCATGGAATTCATTGATTTAACATGTGCCCTAGAATAACCTAGAATAACCTGGCTTGATAAATGGTAGAATGTCTAGACTACTGTAGATTCAATCAATGGAAGCAACTCTGTAAGTTTGGGTTGCTGTCTTTATTTATTTATTTTTTTGAGACATAGTCTCACTCTGTCACCCAGACTGGAGCGCAGTTGTGCAATCTCGACTCACTGCAACCTCTGCCTCCCGGGTTCAAGCGATTCTCCTGCCTCGGCCTCCTGAGTAGCTGGGACTACAGGCATGTGCCACCACGCCCAGCTAGTTTTTTGTATTTTTAGTAGAGACGGGGTTTCACCATGTTAGCCAGGATGGTCTGAATCTCCTGACCTCAAGTGATCTCCCGCCTTGGCCTCCCAAAGTGCTGGGATTACAGGCGTGAGCCACCGTGCCCAGCCTGGGTTGCTGTCTTACCAGTATATGCTTTAAATCATCAGTGAACGTTAAGAGGCCCTCTTCCCCAGAGCTAGAATGCATAGGAAACAAGAGGTGGCTGTGGGAGTACCCTCTCACAGCTGTACCGAACAGCCCTTTTAAGATTTTGCTTCCTTTCCCCACTATCCTGAATTCAAAGGATTTGAAGATGCTAGAACCTGTAGAAGTTCCTCCACCAGGAAATATGGTGATGATTCCAATTACTTGGTAGCCCTGACCATTTTAGGCTTCTCATGCCTCTGAGCAAACAGGCAGAGAAGAGAGCTATCCTACTGGCCAGAGTGACTGATCCTGATACCAGAAGAAATTAGGTTGTTACTTCACAATAAGGGAAAAGAGAACCACAGCTGGAATGCAGAGGATTCACGGGGGCATCTCTTTAGTTCTCGTTTACCTAATAGTCTTACTCAGTAGAAAACATGGCCATCCAAAAAAACAAGACCACTAAGAACTCAGACTCACCAGGAATCAATGATAGAGCTACCCCACAAGATAAAGAACCCCAACCAGCTGAGTTCTGACAGAAAACACGAAACAGGTGGTAGAGGAAAGCAGAGACTGGGCAAGCTAGCTCATGCCTGTAATCTCAGCACTTTGGGAGGCTGAGGCAGGTGGATCACTTGAGCTCAGGAGTTTACGACTAGTCTAGGCAACATGGTAAAACTTGAGCCCAGGAGTTTAAGACCAGTCTGGGCAACATGGTATTTTTCTCTATGAAAAATACCAAAAAATTAGCTGGGCGTGGTAGCATGCGTCTGTGGCCCAAGCTACTCAGGGGGCTGAGGAGGGAAGATCGCTTGAGTCTGGGACGTCAAGGCTGCAGTGAGCTATGTTCGCACCACTGTACTCTAGCCTGGGCAACAGGAGTGAGACCCTGTCTTGAGAAAAAAAAAAGACTGAATTGACATCGCCAGAAGATGATACAATTACTGGTGAGCCTTTGCATATCTCTTATGTTGGGAACATGAATTTTTCACTTGGAGGACAGGAGTGGATGCTTAAGGGAAGAGCGGAGAGATTGTAATGAAAGTTTTCTTTTGGCCTTGCAGATACACACTGTCCCCTTCTCCCCCAGTGCTATTCCCAAAGAGGTTGACATTTAGGGGCCACAGCAGCCCGCCTTCTATGATTTCTGATTTCCTGTGGGTTTGGTCTTTGGGAAGCATCCACAGGGAACTGGAGGAAGGAGAGGTTAGAGGATTTATTCCCTTGTCTCCCTGCATTAACGGTGGCTGCAGGCTGGTAGTGTCCCTCAACTGAAGGCCCTCTCCACACAATTGTCTAAGTTTCTGGGTTCTAGTAATCACTAGAAATCACTCTCTCCCTCTCTCCTTTAGGCATAGGCAGGACTAGGGTTGGGGTATTGTCCTATCTCTTATGAGTTCCCTGTACCCTATTCTGACCTTCTAAATTGTGTATATACTTAAATTTTTCAAATTACCCAATTTGAGTGGGCCATCTGCTTGTCAGATTCCTTATAGATACATTATGTGGACATTTGTGTAAAACATGAAAGTCATTAATTTTTTTTTTTTTTTTTTGAGACGGAGTCTCGCTCTGTTGCCCAGGCTGGAGTGCGGTGGCGCGATCTCGGCTCACTGCAAGCTCTGCCTCCCAGGTTCATGCCATTCTCCCGCCTCAGCCTCCTGAGTAGCTGGGACTACAGGCGCCCTCCACCATGCCTGGCTAATTTTTTGTATTTTTGTAATAGACATGGGTTTTCGATGTGTTAGCCAGGATGATCCCAATCTCCTGACCTCGTGATCTGCCTGCCCTGGCCTCCCAAACTGCTGGGATTACAGGCGTGAGCCACCGTGCCCGGTGAAAGTCATTAAATTTTTAAAAGCAAATCAGGGCTGGGTGCAGTGGCTCATGCCTGTAATTCCAGCAGTTTGGGAGAGTAAGGCAGGTGGATCACTTGAGCCCAGAAGTTCAAGACTGGCCTGGGCAATATAGTGAGACCCCTCTCTACAAAAAATACAAAAAAAAAAAAAACAGCTAGCCAGGTATTGTAGTGTACCCGGCTACTCAGGAGGCTGCGGTGGGAGGATTGCTTGAGCCTGAGAGGTAGAGGTTGCATGGAGCAGTGATTCCAGCCTAGGCAGCAGAGCAAGACCCTGTCCCCCACTCAAAAAAAAAAAAAAAAAAAAAGCCGGGGCCCAGTGGCTCCACCTGTAATCTCAGCACTCTGAGAGGCTGAGGTGGGTGGATCACCTGAGGTCAGGAGTTCGAGACCAGCCTGGCCAACATGGTGAAACCCCGTCTCTAATAAAAATGCAAAAATTAGCTGAGCATGGTGGCATGCCCTTATTATCCTAGCTACTCAGGAGGCTGAGGTGACAGAATTACTTGAACCCAGGAGACAGAGGCTGCAGTAAGCCAAGATCGCACCACTGCACTCCAGTCTGGGTGACAGAGTGAGACCCCCCTCTCAAAAAAAAAAAAAAAAAAAGTAGTTAATAAGCCTGGCTTTCTCTCCTTATCTTTTCCTCTATCAACCAGACCAGGGCTTAGAGGGAATCATAGCTCAGGGGGTGTGGTACTTAGGTTCAGAAGTCCTAAAGTTGCAGCTTGGTGCTTATGAGTCTCAGGCTTAGAAATTCTATTTTAAAATCTGTTAAAAAATCAATTAATATAAGCACTAATTCAGCTATGGGTAACCACTTGCCTTTGGTTGGTGTGTCAGTTGCAGGGCAATATTTCTAGGAGAAATGTATCTTGTGTTCAAAGTAACTGACCCATGAACCTTGCAATATATTAATACATATATACACACATACATGTATTAAATATCCTAGCATGGCTAAAACTAAAAAGACTGACCATGTCAAGTGTTGGCAACAATGAGTAGTTACTAAATGTTCATACATTGCTCATGGGGATGTAAAATAGGACAACCGCTTTGGAAAACACTTTGAAAAGTTAAACATTCAATTAGCCGGGCGTGGTGGCGGGCGCCTGTATTCCCAGCTACTCCGGAGGCTGAGGCAGGAGAATGGCGTGAACCCGGGAGGCGGAGCTTGCAGTTAGCTGAGATCACGCCACTGCACTCCAGCCTGGGCGACAGCAAGACTCCGTCTCAAAAAAAAAAAAAAAAAGAGAAGTCAAACATTCATCTACCATATGGTCCAGTCATTCTACTCCTAGTCATTTCCTCAAGATAAATGAAAGCATATATCCACCCAAAGTTGTTAATGACAATTTTATTTATAATAGTTCAAAGCTGAGGGGTGGGGAAAGCTGAATGTCTATACGTAGATGAATAGATAAACAGATTGTAGTATTTTCATGCAGTAGAATACTACTCAGGAATAAAAAGGAATAAATGATTTTTTTTTTTGAGACAGAGTCTTACTCTGTCACCCAGGCATGAGTGCAGTGGCACCATCTTGGCTCACTGTAACCTCATCTCCCAGGCTCAACTGATTCTCCTGCCTCTGCCTCATGACTAGCTGGGATTACAAGTGCACGCCACCATGTCCAGCTAATTTTTGTATTTTTAGTACAGACAGGGTTTCACCATGTTGCCCAGGCTAGTCTCCAGCTCCTGACCTCAATTGATCTGTCTGCCTCAGCCTCTCAAAGTGTTGGGATTATAGGCATGGGCTACTGTGTCTGGCTGGAACAAACTATTAATGTATACAGCATAATGAATAAATGAATCTCAAAATAATTATGCTAAATGAAAGATGTGATAAACAAGAGTATATATTGTATGATTTCATTTATATACAATTTTTGAAAATGCAAACTAGCCAATAGTGACAGAAAGCAGATCAGTGCTTGTCCAGGGAAAGAGGCGTGGGGAGTGGGAGGATTGAGAGAGGCATTATAAAGGAACACAAAGAAACTTTTGAGGGTGATAGGTATATCTAGTATCTTGATTGTGGCAATAGTTTCATATCTCTCAGCATTTGCTTGTAAAGGATTTTATTTCTTCTTCACTTATGAAGCTTAGTTTGGCTGGATATGAAATTCTGGGTTGAAAATTCTTTTCTTTAAGAATGTTGAATATTGGCCCCCACTCTCTTCTGGCTTGTAGAGTTTCTGCCGAGAGATCCGCTGTTAGTCTGATGGGCTTCCCTTTGTGGGTAACTCGACCTTTCTCTCTGGCTGCCCTTAGCATTTTTTCCTTCATTTCAACCTTGGTGAATCTGACAATTATGTGTCTTAGGGTTGTTCTTCTCGAGGAGTATCTTTGTGGTGTTCACTGTATTTCCTGAATTTGAATGTTGGCCTGCCTTGCTAGGTTGGGGAAGTTCTCCTGGATAATATCTTGAAGAGTGTTTTCCAGCTGGTTCCATTCTCCCCATCACTTTCAGGTATACCAATCAAACATAGATTTGGTCTTTTCACACAGTCCCATATTTCTTGGAGGCTTTCTTCATTTCCTTTTACTCTTTTCCCTCTAAACTTCTCTTCTCGCTTCATTCCATTCATTTGATCTTCAATCACTGATACCCTTTCTTCCAGTTGATCGAATCAGCTACTGAAGCTTGTGCATGCATCACATAGTTCTCGTGCCATGGTTTTCAGCTCCATCAGGTCATTTAAGGTCTTCTCTATACTGTTTATTCTAGTTAGCCATTCGTCTAATCTTTTTTGAGGTTTTTAGCTTCCTTGCGATGGGTTCGAACATCCTCCTTTAGCTTGGAGAAGTTTGTTATTACCAATTTTCTGAAGCCTACTTCTGTCAACTCGTCAAAGTCATTCTCTGTCCTGCTTTGTTCCATTGCTGGCGAGGATCTGCGATCCTTTGGAGGAGAAGGGACGCTCTGGTTTTTAGAATTTTCAGCTTTTCTGCTCTGGTTTCTCCCCATCTTTGTGGTTTTATCTACCTTTGGTCTTTGATGATGGTGACCTACAGATGGGGTTTTGGTATGGATGTTCTTTTTGTTGATGTTGATGCTATTCCTTTCTGTTTGTTAGTTTTCCTTCTAACAGTCAGGTCCCTCAGCTGCAGGTCTGTTGGAGTTTGCTGAAGGTCCACACCAGATCCTGTTTGCCTGGGTTTCACCAGCGGAGGCTGCAGAACAGCAAATATTGCTGCTTGATCCTTCCTCTGGAAGCTTCGTCTCAGAGGGGCACCCAGCTGTATGAGGTGTCTGTCAGCCCCTACTGAGAGGTGTCTCCAAGTTATGCTACATGGGTGTCAGTGACCCACTTGAGGGGGCTGTCTGTCCATTCTCCGAGCTCAAACACCGTGCTGGGAGAACCACTGCCCTCTTAATAGCTGTCAGACAGGGACGTTTAAGTCTGCAGAAGTTTCTGCTGCCTTTTGTTCAGCTATGCCCTGCCCGCAGAGGTGGAGTCTACAGAGGCAGGTGGGCCTCGTTGAGCTGAGGTGGGCTCCATCCAGTTCGAGCTCCTAGCCACTTTGTTTACCTACTCAATCCTCAGCAATGGCGGATGCCCCTCCCCGAGCCAGGCTTGTCACCTCACAGTGTGATCTCAGACTAGCAGTGAGCAAGGCTCCGTGGGCATGGGACCCGCTGAGCCAGGCGCGGGATATAATCTTCTGGTGTGCTGTTTGCTAAGACCGTTGGAAAAGAGCAGTGTTTAGGTAGCAGTGTCCCAGTTTTACTGGTACGGTCTGTCACAGCTTCCCTTGGCTAGGAAAAGGAAATCCCCCAACCCCTTGCACTTCCTGGGTGAGGCGATGCCCTGCCCTGCTTCGGCTCACCCTCCATGGACTGCACCCACTTTCCGGTCCCAGTGAGATGAACCAGATACCTCAGTTGGAAATGCAGAAATCACCCATCTTCTGCATTGATCACACTGGGAGCTGCAGACCGGAGCTGTTCCTGTTCGGTCATCTTGGAATGGACCCAAATTGTATCTTTAAATAGGTGCAATCTATAGTATGTCAATTATCCTTCAATAAAGCTGTTTATTTATATTTACTTTATTTTATTTATGTATTTTTCTTCAAATGGAGTCTCACTGTCACCCAGGCTGGAGTGCAGTGGCGCAATCCCGGCTCACTGCAACCTCCACCTCCTGAATTCAAGCAATTCTCCTTCCTCAGCCTCCCTTGTAGCTGGGATTACAGGCACCCACCACCACGCCCAACTAATTTTTGTATTTTAGTAGAGACAGGGTTTTACCATGTTGGCCAGGCTTGTCTAGAACTCCTGACCTCAAGCAATCCCCCTGCCTTGGCCTCCCAAAGTGCTGAGATTACAGGCATGAGTCACCACACCCGGCCCTATATTTATATTTTTAACCCAATCCAGGAAAAGATTGCCTGGGCTTGATTAAACACATAGGATAGGAGTTGCAGCAGAGAAATAGATCACTGAAAGCTTGCACCCTTAGGAAGAAGTGACAAGGGAAAGGAAGAAATTTGTTTATGTGCCAGATACTTTACTAGGGTTTTTTGCTTTGTACTCTGTCTCAGTGGTCCCCAACTTTTTGGTATGAGGGATTTTTCCACGGATTGGGTTGAGGGGTGGGCAGGTGGGGGAAGGAGATGTAGAGGGAGGATGGTTTCAGGATGAAACTCTTTCACCTCAGATCATCAGGCATTAGATTTTCATAAGGAGTGTGCAACCTACATCCCTCGCATGTGCAGTTCACAATAGGGTTCACAAACCTATGAGAACCTAGTGCTGCCACTGATAGGACAAGAGGCAGAGCTCAGGTGGCAATGCTTGCTCACCTCCTGCTGTGCAGCTGGGTTCCTAACAGGCCACAGACCACTACCAGTCTGTAGCTCAGGGATTGGTTGGGGACCCGTGCTTTATCTCAGGTAATCCTCATGACAATCCTAAGAGAAGGGTACTATTATCCTGAAAATAGAAATGAGAAATTTAAAAATGAGAAAACTTTAGTTCAGAGAGGAAAAGTAACTAGTTCAAGACAGAGCAGGGATTTAACCTTATTTAAATCTACTTCATGTGTTCTGCCTGTACCATTCTGTCTCTCTCTGTGCGTGTGTGGATTTACATGAATCTATACACATCATAAAATGGCGTAGGACTATATTCACACACATCATATCAATGTCAATTTCCTGATTTTGATCTTGTGCTGGAGTTACATAAGATGTAACCATTGAGGAAGATTGAAGGCTACAGGGGACTTGTCTCTACTATTTTTTGCAATTCCCCATGAATATATGATTATTTTCAAAGTGAAAAGTTTATAAGGGCTGGGTGTGGTGGCTCACACCTATAATCCCAGCACTTTGGGAGGCCAAGGTGGGCAGATCATGAGGTCAGGAGTTCGAGACCAGCTTGGCCAACATGGTGAAACCCTGTCTCTACCAAAAATACAAAAAATTAGCTGGGCATGGTGGCGCGTGCCTGTAATCCCAGCTACTGGGGAGGCTGAGGCAGGAGAATCGCTTGAACCCAGGAGGTGAAGGTTACAGTGAGCCAAGATCACGCTACTGCATTCCAGCATGGGTGACAGAGCAAGACTCTATCTCAACAAAAAGGAAAGTTAATAAAAACATACATGTTAAAATTTTAGAGTATGCAATAGATTCACAGGATTCAGAAACTAAAAAGTGTAAAGCAGTACACAGTGAAAAAAATCTCCATTTTATTTCTGCATTCCATCGGCTCAATAGCTGAATCAGTCAAAGACCCAGCAGGAAATAGATGGCAAGCTCAAATGGGGCAGCTGAGAAAAATTTAATAGAGGGCTATTTATAACGTTTTGTGTATAGTTAAGGAAAAGCAACAAAGATGATCAAGCATATCAGGACTAGCAAAAGCAGGGCTGTGGGGAAAATGTGTAGTTGCTAGGGCTCAAGGGGAAAGAGGAGGGAGCAGTTGTTAGAACTAGATAGTTTTAGGAGAGTGTTGCCCAGCAGTAGCTGTGACTGTAAGTAGAGAAACAGCTACTGCAGGCAGTGGCTCACACCTGTAATCCCAGCACTTTGGGAGCCCCAGGAGGGCAGATCACCTGAGGTCAGAAGTTTGAGACCAGCCTGGCCAATATGATGAAACTCTCTCTACTAAAAATACAAAAATTAGCCAGGCATCATGGTACACACCTGTAGTCCCAGGTACTCAGGGGGCTGAGGCTGGAGAATATCTTGAATCTAGGAGGTGGAGGTTGCAGTGAGCCGAGATTGTACTACTGCACTCCAGCCTGGGTGACAGAGTGAGACTCTGTCTCAAACAAAACAAAACAAAAGAAAACAGAAAAACAGCCACTGCTAACTTGCAGCTGACCTACTGAGGGAAAACCTGCCAAATGAATACCACTGATCACTCTCTCCTGTGCTCTGCCTCCTACTTTACCTCCCATCTTCCCAATCCAGCCCAGGCTGAGAGGGCATCCCTGAAGCATAGCACTCAGCCTGCTGGGGAAGAGGGAGACGGAAAGTTGAAGATTTGAGCTAAAGGAAAAAACATCAAGAATATCCAGTACAGGCCGGGCGTGGGCCACTGTGCCCGGCCTGACATTTTCAAATTGCTTCAAGAATAATTCCCCATTTGGCCAGTCGTGGTGGCAGACACCTGTAATACCAGCACTTTGGGAGGCCAGGGTGAGTGGATCCCTTGAGCTCAGGAGTTTGAGACCAGCATGGGCAACATGGCGAAACCCTATCTATAAAAAAAACACAAAAATTAGCTGGGCATGGTGGTGCATGCCTGTAGTCTCAGTTACTCAGGAGGCTGAGGTGGGAGGATCAATTGAGCCCAAGAGGTCAAGGCTGCAGTAAGCCACAATCATGCCACTGCCCTCCAGTTTGGGAAACCGAACAAGACCCTCCTCTATTATTGATGTTTGTGTCTGATCTTTTGCTGTCACATTAATACAATGAATAGTCTTGTATACACATGTCATTTTAAGAATATACACTTATGGATGCACAACAAATTCTCAGAAATGGGATTGCTGAGTTAAAGGGATTTGCACTCATAATTTTGATAGGGACAAGTGGCCTTCCACTGGGGTTGTATTTATTTAAACTCCTACCAGCAATGTGTGAAAAGTGCCTGTCTTCCCATAGCTTTGTCAGCAGAATTTATTATTACTGTTTTGCATTTTTGTCAATCTAATACAAGGGAAAATAGTGTCTTAGGTTAGTTTTAATTGCAATTATTTTATACTGAGTAAGGCTAAGCAAGTCTTCATAAATTTGCAGTTATTTGTACTTCCTTTTCTGTGAACAGTGTCTTTATATTTGCCCATTTTTCTACAGGTTTGTTGGTATTTCTCTTTTTGATTTTGTAAACAAAAAACAAAATTCTAAGGCCCACCAGCCATCTGAATGGGCCCCTTCTCTCAGCCAAGGACATTCCAAAGTTATCTCAAAAAACTAGTTAAGGCCATGATAAGAAGGGGGAGCCAGACATGCCTCATTTGGCCCTATTGGGTATAATTCCTTTAGGAATTACTGATAGAACAAACTCTTTAAGTATGATAAGAAACGTTTATAAGGCTGGGTGCAGTGGCTCATGCCTGTAATCCCAGTACTTTGAGAGGCAGAGGCAGGCAGATTGCTCAGGAGTTTGAGATCAGCCTGGGCAACATGGTGAGACCCTGGCTCTACAAAAAATACAAAAATTAGCCAGGCTTGGTGGCACATGTCTGTTAGGTCAGCTACTTGGGAGGCTGAGGTGGGAGGATCGCTTGAGTCTGGGGGGTTGAGACTTCAGTGAGCTGTGACCACGCCACTACACTCCAGCCTTGGCAACAGAGAAAGACCTTGTCTCACAAAAAAAGAAAAAGAAAAATAAAAAGAAGGAAATATGTATAACCTATTCCCTGTAAAGCCTGCTACCTGGATGCTTCACTTGCACGATAAAACCCTAGTCTTCACAACCCCTTATAACTCAGACATTACTTTCTGTTGAAAATAAACCCTTTAAAACAATTGCCAATCAGAAAGTGTTTGAATGTGCCTACAACTTGGAAGCTCCTGTTCTGGCTGTCCTGCCTTTTCAGACTGAGCCAATGTACATCTTCCATGTGTTGATTGGTGCCTCACGTCTCGCTAAAACGCGTAAAAGCAAGCTGTACACCAACCACCCGAGGCACATGCACTCAGGAGCTTCTGAGGGCTGAGTCACGGGCCACTGGTCACCCATATTTGGCTCAGAATAAATCTCCTTGAATATTTTACAAAGCCTGACTTTTTCCAGCCACAATTTCTATGAGCTCTTTAAATACTGGGGGAGATAAACTGCTCTTTTGTGATATTCGTTGCCAAGATTTTTCCAGAGGGTCACTGATTTTTGTTGACTTGGCTTACAGTGTCTCCCACTCCACCTCATGACGAAGCTTTCCTTTGTTTGTATTTATGCACTGGATTTTAGCAATTAGCCATTTTTTGGTTTTTGTTATTTGTTTTCTTGTTTATTTCAGCAATTAGCCATTTTTTTAATGGCTATTAAACATAACTAGTAAGGTCTTCACTTTAAAGTTATATAAGAATTTCTGAATTTCTATAGGTTTTCTTTTTAGAAGTTGTATGCCTTCATATTTTACATTTAAATCGTTGATCCACTTGATATTTTCTTGGAGTAAGATGTAAGATATGGTTCCAACTTAACTTTTTCCCAGACATTAACTAGTTATTCTAACACTGTTTATTGAATAATCATTACCCTGCTCCCGGATTTGAGATGCATCACTTGCTACCGTAAACATTTGCATGTATTTATATCTATTTATAAACTTTCTAATCTCTTCTGCAGGTCTATCTGTTATATTGTTTTAATTACTGAAGCTTTTTAGTATGCTTCAATATCTCTTACAGTTAGTTCCTGCTTACTGCTCTTCTTTTTTTTTTTTTTAGACAGAGTCTTGCTCTGTCACCCAGGCTTGAGTGCAGTGGCATGGTCTTGGCTTACTGCAACCTCCGCCTCCCAGTTTCAAGTGATTCTCCTGCCTCAGCCTCCTGAGTAGCTGGGACTACAGGCACCAGCCACCACGCCCAGCTAAGTTTTTGTATTTTTAGTAGAGACACGGTTTCGCCATGTTGGCCAGGTTCGTCTTGAGTTCCTGACCTCGGGTGATCTGCCCGCCTCGGCCTCCCAAAGTGCTGGGATTACAGCCATGAGCCATCGCACCGGCCTGCTCTTCTTTTTAAAAAGTTTTTCTATCATTTTTTAAGTATACACTTAAGGATTTATCTAGTCCTCACCCTCCAGCCCCTGCCCGGAAAAAAACAACCCTCTTCGTTGGACAAAGAGGACATTAAAATTATGAATTCCCTTGGGAGAAAATTAACACCTTTGATGTTATCTTCCAATTTAAGAACATTGTATGTCCTTCACTTGCTCAAGTCTTCCTTTATGCCCTTCAATAATGTTTCAAGATTTTCTTCCTACAGACCTGGCATATTACTTACTGGGCTTATTCCTAGGCTTTTTTTTCCTATTAAAATTGGGGATTTTTCTTGCATCGTGTCCGAATGTTGGTTAAGTAAAAGCTATTTATTTTGTATATTACTTCATACTATATCATCTTGCATAATTTAATTTTTATTTATAGTATTTTTCAGTTGATGGCTTTGTATTTTCTAGCATAGAACCATACCATTTACAACTAGCAAATGTTATGTCTTTTTCTTTCTCTTATGTGTTTTTTTTACCAAATCTTTTGGATAATATCTCTGATACAATGTTTAATAAAAATAATGATAATGAGCATATTTGTCTTTTTCCTGAATATAGTGGGAGTGTTTCTAGTGTTTCCCCATTAAACATAACACTGGTTATTTATTGGCTGAGATAGATACATTTTGTTATGTTAAAGATATCAACTAGCTCAAGTTTGTTAATAGTGTTGCTCAAATACTCTTTATTCTTACTGGTTTTCGGCCTGCTTTTCCTAAAAGTTATTGAGAGAGGTATTTGAGTGGGGGCAAAGATTTATTAAGTAGGACACAAAAATCACTAACATAAAGGAAAAGTTTGATAAATTGGACTAAAATAAATTCAAAAATTCTGTTAATCCTGAGACATCACTAAGAGAGTAAAAGGCAAGTCACGAGATATTTGCAATGCCTATATCTGAATATAAAAAGGAACACATAAAAAGCTTGATAAAGATAGCTCACCAACATAAAAATGGGCAAAAGACTTTAACAGTCAATTCACAAAAGAGAATGTCGAAATACCAATAAATACATGAAAAGATGCTCATTAGCTTTTAGGGAAATTTATGATTAAAACTACAGTGACAATCCACTGGTATAGCTAAAATTAAACAGACATCAATATAAAGTATTGGTGTGGCTGGGCCTGGTGGCTCATGCCTGTAATCCCAGCACTTTGGGAAGCTGAGGCAGGCAGATCCCTTGAGGTTAGGAGTTTCAGAGCAGCTTGGCCAACATGGTGAAATCCCATCTCTCCTAAAAATACAAAAATTAGCTACACATGGTGGCGGGCACCTGTAATCCCAGCTACTCAGGAGGGTGAGGCACGAGAATCGCTTGAACCCGGGAGGTGGAGATTGCAGTGAGCCGAGACCGCACCACTGCACTCCAGTCTGGGCAACAGCAAGACTCTGTCTCAAAAAAAAAAAAAAAAAAAATTGATGTGAATGTATAGCAAGTAGAATTCTCATCCATTGCTGATAGGAATATAAACTATTTATATCCACTTTGCAAATATGTATGGCAGTGTCTTCTAAAGCTGAACACCACATTCTGCATAGATGTAGAATTCTACTCCTGAGTATGAAATAGACACAGAAATATACTCCAAAAGAAAAGACAGGTACAAGAATGTTTATATCACAACCATTCACAACATCCCCAAACTGGAAAAATCCAGATGTCTGCCAAAATTCAAAAAAACATAAATGTGATACATTCTGTAAACCAAAAGGTATCTGAGACAGGCCACAATCAACTTAGAAAGTTTATTTTGCCAAGGTTAAGAACGCACCCATGACACTGCCTCGAGGTTCTGATGACATGTGCACAAGGCAGTTGGGGTACAGCTTTCTTTTATACATTTTAGGGAGACATGAGACATCAGTCAATATGTGTAATGTACATTGGTTTGGTTTGGTAAGGTGGGACAACCTGAAGCCAGAGCTTCCAGGTCTTAAGTAGATAAGAGACAAAACATTGCATTCTTTTGAGTCCTGGATCAGCTTTCCACTGAATATGAAACGGGAAAAGTTCCCTTATCCCCCTCACAGGGCATGCGATGGGATGCGGCTTGCTTCTTCAGTGCCTGGCTGTTCAAACCCCTAAGGGAAGCAGGCAGACAGGCAGGTTGTGGGGCTCCAACCCCACAGCAGTGTCTAGGGGTGAATGTTTACAGCTCCTGAGGCCCCAGAGGGCGTGTGTTACAGGGTGTTCTTTTAGTTTAGCTGTCTGTAGGTGGCTTGTGTTAGTCAGCTCAATTAGACCCCCTGCCTTATCGCAAGGACAGAGGGCTTTCTGTATCTGAGGGTGTCTTTCCTTGATGTACCGGAAGAACTGGATCACATATGGGCTTGGAGAGTGAGTGCAAGGTTTTATCGAGTCGAAGTAGCTCTCAGCAGATGGGGAAGCCAGAAGGGGATGGAGTGGGAAGGTGGTTTTCCCCTGGAGTCAGGCCGCTCGGCAGCCCGGGCTCTGCTCTGACCACCCTGGCCGAACTCCACATTGTTCCACAGGTCGATGGCCTGCCGGCTTGCCAGCATCTGTCAGTGTGGTCTTACACCGGTGCGTTCCTCTCGACGTCCAGCTGCTTGTGTGCATACCCGCTAGGGTCCTGGGGGTTTTTATACGCGCAGGATGGCAGCATGGCAGGCCAGGGTGGTCTTGGGAAATGCAACATTTGGTCAAAGAGGCAGGGGTGCCTGTCCTCATCTAGGTCCATGGGCACAGGCCTGGGGGTGGAGCCGTCACCAGAGACCTGCCCTTCTCCTCCCAGCACTTCCCTGCCCCCTTCCATATCAAATACACAATTTAATCTGGCTCAGTGAATCTGCATTTTAACATAAACAATGGGCAGAGGAAGCAATCAGATATGCGTTTATCTCAGGTGAACCTCAGAGGGATGACTGAGTTCTTTCTGACCTTTGTCCACAAGGAATTTCCATGTGGGAAAATTGTGAGGGAGGTATGTAGCTTTTTATCTTTGTAGCTGTCTTATTTAGTAATAAAATGGAAGGCAGGCTTACCTGACATAGATCCCAGCTTGATTTTTCCTTTGGCTTAGTGATTTGGGGGTCCCGAGATTTATTTTCCTTTCACAATTCATACAGTAGAATATTATATAGCAATGAAAATGTGTATACTACTGTTATTTGAAAACATGGATGAATCCGAAGGAACATGTTGAATGAAAGAAATCAGACTCAAACTTATCTGCTGAATAATTATATTTACAAAATCTTCAGAAACAGGCACAACTAATCTGTTATCAGAAGGGGGGATAAGGCGAGGCATGGTGGCTCACGCCTGTAATCCCAGCACTTTGGAAGGCCAAGGTGGGTGGATCGCCTGAGGTCAAGAGTTCAAGACCAGCCTGGCCAACATAGTGAAACCCCGTTTCTACTAAAAATACAAAAATTAGCCAGGCGTGGTGGCATACGCCTGTAGTCCCAGCTACTCAGGAGGCTGGGGCAGGAGAATCACTTGAACCTGGAAGGCAGAGGTTGCAGTGAGCCAAGAAGGTGCCACTGCACTCCTGCCTGGGGGACAGAGCGAGACTCTGTCTCAAAAAAAAAAAAAAAAAAAAAGAAGAAGTGAGGATAGTGATGATCTTTGGAGAAATAGGAAGGACATGGCAGGTACTTCTGGGATAATGCTTATGTTCTTGATCTCAGGTAGTTGTTATATAGTATGTTTATTTTGTGATAATCCATGAAGACGTACACACACTTGTGATTTGTGCACTTTTCTATGTTATACTTAAAATGTATTAAAGAGAAGATGATTCACTTTCTTTCAAGGGTGTGTGAAAATAATTCAAATTTGTGAGCTTCCATCTCTAGAAGCATGGGGTGCTCCACTGTCGTGTTTTATGCTTACCTCCTCCAGCAAGACTCACTCCCAAAATCTTCCAGTCAGGATTCATGCACCAGTCCTTGTTGCCTCAAAATCTGAAGCAGGGGGAGAGTCTGGTTTTCTAAACTGTTCTCTTGAAGTCCTCTTTGCTTAGGTTGGAGTGGAACAAGCATTTTTTTTTTTCGAGACAGAGTCTCAGTCTATCACCCAGGCTGGAGTGCAGTGGCGCAATCTCGGCTCACTGCAAACTCTGCCTTCCAGGTCCAAGTGATTCTCCTGCCTCAGCCTCCTGAGTAGCTGGGATTACAGGTGTGTGCCACCACACCCAGCTAATTTTTGTGTTTTTAGTAGTGACAGGGTTTCACCATGTTGGCCAGATTGGTCTTGAACTCCTGACCTCAAGTGATCCATCCATTTTGGCCACCCAAAGTGCTGGGCATGAGCCACTGTGCCCAGCCGACTTCTTGAATGTCTAGGACTTGTAGACTCAGAATGGATTGAAAGGAAGTAATAGTTGGGTTTGTTGATATGGCAGAGGCCCCAACTGCCCCAGAAGAAATTCCATGATTTTGGGTGGCCCACTTCTTTGGTTTATCCTGTCTCTTCCAGGTAGGTAGGAAAGTGGGAATAGAAGAAGTTAGTATGACATTCGCCTCTCTTATGCTCGCACCTTTGTACACGTAGCAGGCACCGGCAACTGGCCTCTGTGCCGATGGATCTGTGACCACGTGCTATAAGTGGTTAAATATTTTTATTGTTCACCTCCTTATCCCCAACCCATCCCCAGTCTCAGTGAAGGCTTTGTTCTACTTTCTTTCTTTTGGCTACGAAGTTCAGTTTCAGGGTCATAAATTTGTACTAGCCAGTGATGTGTTCTCAACCACGTGACATTTACTGAAAATTAGAGTCTGCCTACCTGTTGATGAATATTTTTATTTTGAAGTCCTGTTGGGGATTCTTATCTTTTGATACAGTGTCCCCAGGGGTGTCTTAAGGCCAAGCCAAGGAGATGACTCAGCCAGGGTTCTATAGCTCCTCTCTTAACTAGGAAGAACTTAGAAGCAGGTTTTAGAACTGAACCCTGGAAGTTATATCCATTTTTTGATCGACTTTTCTGAAAGTTGGTAGGCTAATACCACTCATTGTTTTATCTATGTTGTAAATAATTTAACAATTTGTTTCTTGGATTGTTATTTTTGTGAGTTTTTTTAAAAAGCAATGGGCATAGGAGAATCGATAATGGGACGTACCATTGAGAGGTGACAGCGTGCTGGCAGTCCTCACAGCCCTCGCTCGCTCTTGGCGCCTGCTCTGCCTGGGCTCCCACTTTGGCGGCACTTGAGGAGCCCTTCAGCCCACCGCTGCACTGTGGGAGCCCCTTTCTGGGCGGGCCAAGGCCAGAGCTGGCTCCCTCAGCTTGCAGGGAGGTGTGGTGGGAGAGGCGCGAGCGGGAACCGGGGCTGCGTGCGGCGCTTGCGGGCCAGCTGGAGTTCCGGGTGGGCGTGGGCTTGGTGGGCCCCACACTCAGAGCAGCCGGCCGGCCCTGCCAGCCCCAGGCAATGAGGGACTTAGCACCCGGGCCAGCAGCTGCAGAGGGTGTACTGGGTCCCCCAGCAGTGCCAGCCCACTGGTGCTGCGCTCAATTTCTCACCGGACCTTAGCTGCCTTCCTGCGGGGCAGGGCTCGGGACCTGCAGCCCACCATGCCTGAGCCTCCCACCCCCTCCATGGGCTCCTGTGCAGCCCAAGCCTCCCCGAGGAGCGCCACCCCCTGCTCCACGGCGCCCAGTCCCATCAACCACCCAAGGGCTGAGGAGTGTGAGCGCACGGCACGGGACTGGCGGGCAGCTCCACCTGCAGCCCCAGTGCAGGATCCACTGGGTGAAGCCAGCTGGGCTCCTGAGTCTGGTGGAGATGTGGAGAACCTTTATGTCTAGCTCAGGGATTGTGAACACACCAATCAGCACCCTGTGTCTAGCTCAGGGTCTGTGAATGCACCAATCTACACTCTGTATCTAGCTGCTCTGGTGGGGCCTTGGAGAACCTTTATGGCTAGCTCAAGGATTGTAAATACACCAATCGGCACTCTGTATCTAGCTCAGGGTTTGTGAACACACCAATCAGCACCCTGTGTCTAGCTCGAGGTTTGTGAGTGCACCAATCGACACTCTGTGTCTGGCTGCTCTGGTGGGGCCTTGGAGAACCTTTGTGTCTATACTCTGTATCTAACTGATCTGATGGGGACGTGGAGAACCTTTATGTCTAGCTCAGGGATTGTAAACCCACCAATCAGCGCCCTGTCAAAACAGACCACTCGGCTCTACCAATCAGCAGGATGTGGGTGGGGCCGGATAAGAGAATAAAAGCAGGCTGCCAGAGCCAGCAGTGGCAACCTGCTTGGGTCCCCTTCCATACTGTGGAAGCTTTGTTCTTTCGCTCTTTGCAATAAATCTTGCTATTGCTCACTCTTTGGGTCCACACTGCTTTTATGAGCTGTAATACTCACCGCGAAGGTCTCCAGCTTCACTCCTGAGCCAGCGAGACCACGAACCCACCAGAAGGAAGAAACTCCGAACACATCTGAGCATCAAAAGGAACGAACTCCAGACGCGCCACTTTAAGAGCTGTAACACTCACCACGAGGGTCCACAGCTTCATTCTTGAGGTCAGTGAGACGAAGAACCCACCAATTCCGTACACATCATCTCCCTGAGATTTTGATCTGCTATTAATAGCACAGTCATTCTTAACTGGGGGTGGATCAGAACCACCTATGATGTTTGCTAAAAGTCCCAATACCTTATTCTTACAGCTTATAGCCTGGCCTTCCTGGCAGTGCGTTCTTGAGAAAGTGGGGTTGATGTTTAACAAGGGACTGAGGAGGACTTGCCTGCTTAACCCATTTCCCGTTTGCCCTGAGGAGACTGCGCTGGCAGCAAGCTCCACTTTTTTTTTTTTTTTTTCCTAAATGGGAAATGGGTTTATCTACTTACTTGGTTTTTCATTAATCTTAAAATAGAAACCAGATTCTTTACCAAGGTATTCAGGCCTGTGTGATCTGTGGCCTGTCCAACCCCTCCCTCGTTGATAGGCTCCTTCTCTTTACTTATAGTGTTTTAGCCACATCAGCCTTCGCTGTCCTCAAAGCTCGTTCCCACTTGAGGAACTGCATGAACAGTGAACTGTGCCTGGGTTGCTGTCCCCCAACTCTTTGGCTTCTTAATCTACAGGTTTCAACTCAAATATTCCTTTTTCAGAGAGATCATCCCTGACCACCTTATCTGAAGTGTCCTTCCCCAGAAACTCTACATTTTGGCATCTTGTTTTTTCTTTAGGGAATTTGTAAAATCACGTAATTTTCTTTAGGATCTCACTGACCTCATGAACTAGGCTGTAGGCTCCACAAGGGCAGGGAGTGAGTTTGTTCAGGTCCCCACTGCACCCTGAGTGCCTGGCATAGGGTCTGGCATATACTGGGCCCTTGGTAAATGTGAAATGGAAAGAATGGATGAACTCTCAAAGATGAAATGTGATCCTTTTGGAAACTGAATGGCAGGAACTGTGACAAATATATGGTAAAGTAATAATGGTGTACATGGCAGGGAACCATTAACCTCAAGCCACTGAGAGAAATGGATCCCTAACCCAGGGTGTCTCATTAAACATGTCAAAGAGAACTCATAGGAGCTTACACCTATCGTTGTCTCATCTCACCAGAGCTGTTTTATATGCTATGATGTTGCTTTACTTTTCATTATCTTTGAAATAGAGTTAAGTAAATTGATCATGCTTTCCTGCCTTAAAAAAAGAGGGAGGGCCGGGTGCAGTGGCTCACGCCTGTAATCCCAGCACTTTGGGAGGCTGAGGCCGGCAGATCACGAGGTCAGGAGATTGAGACCATCCTGGCTAACACGGTGAAACCCCGTCTCTATTAAAAATACAAAAAATTAGCCGTCCCAGCTACTCAGGAGGCTGAGGCAGGAGAATCACTTGAACCTGGGAGGTGGAGGTGGCAGTGAGATGAGATCGCACCACTGCACCCCAGCCTGGCGACAGAGCGAGACTCCATCTCAAAAAAAAAAAAAAAAAAAGAATCCAATTTATTTACCTATTTTTAATTAGAAGCAGAAATTTCTGGGCCAGGCATGGTGGTTCATGCCTGTAATCCCAGCACTTTGGGAGGCTGAGGTGGGTGGATCACCTGAGGTCAAGAGTCTTTAGACCTGGAACCCAGGAATCAGTATTTTGATAAAGCTCCACAGGTCATTCCTATCAGCAGCCATGTGGGTGTTGGTGTACAAAGTTCTAGACTCAGTGTCAAACCCGCTGTATTCATTTGCTAAGGCTGCCATAACGAAGTACCATAACTGGGTGGTTTAAACAGCAGAAACATATCTCATAATTCTGGAGGCCAGAAGTCTAAGATGAAAGGTATTGTAGAGGTTGATTCCTTCTGAGGGCTGTGAGGGAAGGATCTGTTCCAAGCCTCTCTCCCTGGCTTATGGATGGCTGGCTGTCTTTCCGCTATATCTCTTCACCTCATCATCTGTCTGTGCCTGTGTGTCTCTGTGTCCAAATTTCCCCTTTTTATAAGCACACCAGTCATATTGGATGAGGCTCACCCTAATGACCTCATTTTAACTTGATTATCTCGGTGAAGCCCCTAAACCTCTGATAAGGTCACAGTCTGAGGTACCGGGGGTAAGGACTCCAACATATGAATTTTGGGGGAACACGATTCAGCCCATAATAGCCACCAAATCAGAACCTCCAGAGAAAAGGCCTGGGAAATTGTATATTTATCAAGCACTACCGAAGAGTCTAGAAAACATGGATCTAGGGCAGAAGAAGAAAACAAAAATGCTGGCAGCAGTCAGACAGGCAAAGAACTGGAGCTGATTCGCAGGAACTTTAGCCCCTGAAGGGCAGAAACTCCAGTCTAGCACATGTTGTCATTGAAGAATGAGGGGCCCAGTGTCCTGGCGTTAGTGTTTTTGTTTCGTTTTGTTTTAAAGAAACTGAAAACTTGGATTTTAATTTAAAAATTTTCAATAAATAAAGTGCTCTTCAGGCCAAACAAAATAAATCAGTAAGCCTGATTCAGCCCGTATTTTACATATCTTAGGGTGAGAAAACCAGTGAGTTTTTTTTTTTTTTTTTTGAGACGGAGTCTCGCTCTGTCGCCCAGGCTGGAGTGCAGTGGCGCAATCTCGGCTCACTGCAAGCTCCGCCTCCCGGGTTCCCGCCATTCTCCTGCCTCAGACTCTCCGAGTAGCTGGGACTACAGGCGCCCGCCACCACGCCCGGCTAATTTTTTTTATTTTTAGTAGAGACGGGGTTTCACCGTGGTCTCGATCTCCTGACCTCGTGATCCGCCCTCCTCGGCCTCCCAAAGTGCTGGGATTACAAGCGTGAGCCACTGCGCCCGGCCTACCAGTGAGTTTTAATATCTGTCTCAAAAGCCTTTGCTGGCCATGGTTCAGTGTGGGAAGAAGGGCACAGGGATTTGGGAGCTGGGGGGTGGTAGGTGTTGGGAGGAAAAGGCAAGAAGAAAGAGAAAGGCCAATCTGACCCAGTTATTCTGAGCCGATTGCCTCAATTAATTAATCCTTTTATTCATTAATTAAATCAGTTTTTCAACAATTGCCTTGGGAGGGTTTTCTAGTTGTTAGTAGCTGAGCTGTGCTTTAAGTTGTGAACCCAGAAAATCTGAGACAGATCTCCATTAATTTAGAAAGTTTATTTTGCCAAGGTTGAGGATGCACCCATGACACAGCCTCAGAAGATCCTGATGACAATGTGCCCAAGGTGGTCATGGCACAGCTTAGTTTTATACATTTTAGGGAGACATGAGACATCAATCAATATATGCATCTTTCTCTGTGATCAGAGGGGTGAAATAGAACCGGAGGCAGGTTGGTCCTAAGCAGTTCCCAGCTTGATTTTTCTCTTTAGCTTAGTGATTTGGGGGCCCCATGATTTCTTTTCCTTTCACAAAGTCCTGACTATAAGCTTTGAATTACTGCAGGACTGCTCTTCTCTTTGAGCTGTTGTTTCTCTACTCTTATTACCCTATCAATCTGAGGACCCCCAATGTTTTTAGTCCACCAATTTGAATTTCTTTTTTGTTGTTGTTTCTGGAGCTGTAAAGAGTTCATTCATAGGCCAGTCGTGATGGCTCACGCCTGTAATCCCAGCACTTTGGGAGGCCAAGGCGGGAGAATCACCTGAGGTCAGGAGCTTGAGACCAGCCTGGCCAACATGATGAAACCCCATCTCTACTAAAAATACAAAAATTAGCCAGGCATGGTGGCACACACCTGTAATCCCAGCTACTTGGGAGGCTGAGGCAGGAGAATCACTTAAACCTAGGGGGCAGAGGTTACAGTGAGCTGGGATCACACCACTGCACTCCAGCCTGAGTGACAGAGGGAGACTCTCAAAAAAAAAAGAGTTCATTCATTTCCAAATATTTCTTCTGCCATTACAGTGGGATTTTGAACAGGATTGTGAGTAGATACATGTTTTCATTTCTTTGTCTTTGAAAACAAATTACAAAATATAAAGAAAGATATAATGAACAACAATGTACATGAGAGTGACTTAGTACATAAAATGTTTCAATTAGTACTCAGAGTCCTCCAGCTGTTTCTAAAATAGCTTTTACTGTTGCTTGGTGTGAACTAGGATCCAATTTTGATCTATATGTCATTTTTGGTCATCATGTTTTATGTCTCTTAAGCTTCCTGGAATCTAGAATATCTCTTCTTTCCTTTCCTTTTTATGATATTGCCTAATTGTATAGACCAGGTCAGTTGTCTTGTAGAAGGTCTCAAATTCTAGATTTGCCTGATGGCTTCTTTGTGGTGTTATTTAACCTGTTTTTCTAACCCCTGTGTTTCCTGTAAACTGGAAATGAGAGCTAAAGTCTTGATTAGATTCAACTTAAACATTTTGGGCAAGAATACATCATAGATAATGCAGTTTACTTCACATTGCATTACTTTGGGATGCACATAATGTCCCATTGCATTTAATAGTGATACTAATATTCATCACTGGGTTCAGATGAGTTAAGCCTGATGTCTTCATTGCAATGTTTAGATTCACAAGTAATTGGCAAGGTGGCACTTTGTTAGTTTTTTTAATTTTTATTTTTTGAGATGGGGTCTCGCTCTGTCGCCAGACTGGTGTGCAGTGTTGCTATGTCGGCACACTGTAACCTCAGCCTCCCAGGTTCAAGCGATTCTCCTGCCTCAGCCTCCCGAGTAGCTGGGATTACAGGTGCCCGCCACCACGCCCAGCTAATTTTTGTATTTTTAGTAGAGACGGGATTTCACCATGTTGGCCAGGATGGTCTCCATCTCTTGATCTTGTGATCTGCCCGCTTCGGCCTCCCAAAGTGCTGGGATTACAGGCCTGAGCCACTGCGCCCGGCCCCACTTGTTTGTTTTTTTTTTTTTTGAGATGGAGTTTTGCTCTTGTCACCCAGGGTGGAGTGCAATGGCGCAATCTCAGCTCCCTGCAACCTCCACCTCCCAGTTTCAAGCCATTCTCCTGCCTCAGCCTCCCAAGTAGCTGGGATTATAGGCGCACACCCACACCACCATGCCCAGCTAATTTTTTGTATTTTTAGTAGAGATGAGGACTCACCATGTTCGCCAGGCTATTTTAGAATTCCTGACCTCAGGTGATCCACCCGCCTCGGCCTCCCAAAGTGTTGGGATTACAAGCGTGAGCCACCGTGCCTGGCCTTACTTTGTTACTTCGTAAACATGACATGTTCATCAACTTTTCACCTATAATAGTTTTAGCACCTTGTGGTAATCTTTGCTGCACTCATTTTTCTTCATTAGGAGGGAACAAAATGGGGACTTTCTAATTCTCTATTTCTTCTGCATGCATTAGCTGGAATTCTTCGATAAGGAATAGCTTTCCTTTTGGCTACGGCTCTTTGATTACTCTTAAGTACAGTTCTTACTTCAAATACAGCATGAAGTTTCGGTTATTTCCTTTTAACCCTTAAAAGCTTAATATGTGGCCGGGTGCGCTGGCTCACGCCTGTATTCCCAGCACTTTGGGAGGCTGAGGAGGGCGGATCATGAGGTCAGGAGATCGAGACTATCCTGGCTAACACACGGTGAAACCCCACTTCTACTAAAAATACAAAAAGTTAGCCGGGCATGGTGGCGGGCGCCTGTAGTCCCAGCTACTCAGGAGGCTGAGGTGGGAGAATGGCGTGAACCCAGGAGGCGGAGCTTGCAGTGAGCCGAGATTGCGCCACTGCACTCCAGCCTGGGTGACACAGCAAGACTCTGTCTCAAAAAAAAAAAAAAAAAAAAAAGCTTAATATATGTACTTAATACTTATCTAAGTTATTCAATATCTCTACTCTCTTCCACCTAAATTCAACGACCTTAGAATATCTCCGTTTATCTTGCACATTATTATTATTATTATTTATTTATTTTGAGATGGAGTTTTGCTCTTGTTGCCCAGGCTAGAGTGCAGTGGCATGATCTCAGCTCACTGAAACCTCTGCCTCCCGGGTTCAAGTGACTCTTCTACCTCAGCCTCCCAAGTAGCTGGGATTACAGGAGTGTGCCACCATGCCCGGCTAATTTTTTGTATTTTTAGTAGAGATGGGGTTTCACCATGTTGGTCAGCTAGTCTCGAACTCCAGACCTCAGGTGATCCACCTGCCTCAGCCTCTCAAATTGCTGGGATTACAGGCATGAGCCACTGCGCCCGGCCGTCTTGCACATTATTATTGTCCGGGTTTTAGCTCTATCTTCTTCTCTTTTTTTCTCTAAAGTTAGACTTCATTATTACTGATTTATACAGCCAGTCTCTGTGTGTTTGCACTTATTTAACACCAGCATGTGAGCTCACTCCCCACCACTCTCACTCAATCTCCTTCTGTCTTTTATGATTATTTTCCATCTTCAGGACTGTCTTTTAATGTTCATTTAGAGAGGTTATTTTGATGACAAAAAATTTTAGTCTTTGTTTCTCTGAAAAAGCAAAGAGTTTTACAGAGTATGTGATTCTAGATTAATCATTGTGTTCCATCCTCTTGTAACATTCAAGGACTGAGTCGGCCTCGAGCCCATCGCTCTGAGATTTCCCTTTGCTGCTGCCCTATGTAGGTTCTGTTTTCTGTATCTCATGCTGCCTTGGGTTTTTCTGGTTTTTGGTTTTTGGGTTTTTTTTTTTTATTTTGGTTATAATTCCTTTATTTTGCTGAAGCATGTTCTTCAGTGGTTTCTTAAGGACACATGAGGTAAATTTTTAGAGCCCATGCATGTCTATTAATGTCCTTATTTAATCTTCACACTTGATTTGTAATTCGATATAGGATTTGGCAGGCATGGTTCCTTAAAGATTTTGAAGTAATTGTCCTAACACCTCTCAGTGTTGCTGTTGAGCATTAAATGTCCTTTCGATTCCCCCACCCTTTGTGTGTGACCTGTTTTTCCTTTCTGAAAGTGACTTTAGAATCTTTTACTCACTTTGTTTCTGTAAAATTTATTTTCATTTGTTTAAATTGGACTGTTGGTGACCTCCTTCCAGATGGAGACTTACATTCTTGTATTCTGGATTGCTTTTTGTTGGGGGGTATATTAGTCCTTGATAATTTGATTCCTTTCAACTTATCTGTTTACTTTTTCCAGAATTGCTTTGATTTCTCTTCTAAGTCTCTTGTCCTTTTATTTCTATCTCTTTGTCTATTATAGTTTTACCTTCTGGAAGGCTTACTTAATTTTCATTGTCCAACTCTTCTATTGAATTTTAAATTTTGTTAGTCATACCTTGTGTTGTAAAGAACTTTTCATTTTTCTCAATGTCTTTTTTATAGCATCCTGTTTACTTTTTATGGGTAGAATATCTTGTTTCTTGCTAAAAGTAGTGACAGTTGTAAAATAACTGAATAAAAGAGAACAGAATAAAATAAAACAGAATAAAATAAGATGTGGATTTTATTCTGTTTCTTGCATTATACTGGTTTTCCTCTGAGGGTATGTGGGTGTGTGTGCACCCACCTGTTTTTTCTACTCAAACATTTCCACAAATGTCTAACTATTCTTGATTCAAAACCAATAGAACATCCTATAAAGAAAGACTGAGAAGAAGTTATCGTATAAAAAGGATTTGCTTTGGCTGTTTTTGAACTAGACATCTAGTTATTGAGTGTCATCTTTCTTTCACCTTCACATGTTATTGTCTTTGTAGGGAGAAAATCCAAGCACCCTTATTTTTTTTTTTCAATAATAAGACTTTTCTATAGGTGAATATAAATTTAGATGTAACCTTCTGGGGGGATTTTGGATAGTATGATTACATGTCTTAAGTTTTATGAGGGTCAACAGTTTGCCCATATGTACTTGTAAGCATACTAGGCTGTAAGTTAGAAGGACTGGGCTCTATCTAGTTACACGTTCTTGTTGTGTGATTACAGGTGTATCATCTACCTTGTCTGAACTTCAGTTTCTTTGTGCATAAAATGAAACCGATTTTCTCACTAAAGTATTATGGGGATCCAATGACATTTTTATTTATTTATTTTTATTTTATTCTTTATTTTAATTTTAATGTTTTTTGAATTTTTTTTAAAAGCCAGATGCAGCAACTCACACCTCTAATCCCAGCACTTTGGGAGGCCAAGGCAGGTGGATCACTTGAGGTCAGGAGTTTGAGACCATCCTGACCAACATGGTGAAAACCCCATCTCTACTAAAAATACAAAATTAGTCAGGGGTGGTGGCTCACGCCTGTTATCCCAGCTACTTGGGAGGCTGAGGCAGGACAATTGCTTGAGCCCTGGAGGCAGAGGTTGCAGTGAGCCAAGAATGTGCCACTGCACTCCAGCCTGGTCAACATAAGTAAAACTCCATCTCAAAAAAAAAAAAAAATTTTTTACACTTTTAATTTTTACTTTTTAATTTATTTTTATTTTTTTCACTCTGTTGCCCAGGCTGGAGTGCAGTGACACAATCTTGGCTCACTATAACCTCTGCCTCCTGGGCTCAAGTGATTCTCCTGCCTCAACCTCCTGAGTAGCTGAGATTACAGGTGACTGCCATCATGCCTGGCTAATTTTTGTATTTTTAGTAGAGATGGGGTTTCACCATGTTGGCCAGGCTGGTCTCAAACTCCTGACATCAAGTGATCTGCCTACCCTGGCGTCCCAAAGTGCTGGGATTACAGGCGTGAACTGAACCACCATGTCCGGCCTATTTTTTTGTTTGTTTGTTTTTTGACACGAAGTCTCGCTCTTGTCCCCCAGGCTGGAGTGCAATGGTGTGATCTCGGCTCACTGCAACCTCTGCCTCCCGGGTTCAAGTGATTCGAGTGCTGGGATTACAGGCATGAGCCACTGTGCCCGGCCTACCTATTCTTTCTTATTTCTGTACTGTGTCTTCCTTGGATCATTATCTTGCCAAAGATCATAAAATAGAGCTTAGAAACTGTGCTTAATTATTCATTTCATGTTTATTTCAGTGCCAGGGCTTGTGAAGACCATAGGTTGTTTTTGAAAGGAAAATAGGCATAAAACTTCTCCCTTAAAGCTATACAATTACCAGTTACCCTTTGACACTATCTATGATCCTCTTATGTGTTCCTTCTTATTTATTTTGTTGTTGTTGTTGTTGTCTTCCCCGTGCAGATAGAGGACCAGCAAAGCTCCCTCATATTTCCAAAGGCCCAGGGATCCTCAAAACATAGACTAAAGCATGCATAGGAAGAAATGAGGGTGGATGACAGCAGATGACAGTAGTGTCTAGATGCCCGTGAAAGCTTCTCCGTGAACCTCAGTTTGGAGTCCAAATAGGGCAGGACAGGATAGCAGATGGAATGGGTGGAGGAGTAACAATGGGGACTCAGATCAAGTCCCACCAAGGGTCACCCTGGGCTCACCACTTCTTTTCCCTCCCCTGCTGATATGGTTTGGGTCTGTGTCCCCACCCAAATCTCATATCCAGTTATAATCCCCAATATGGGAGGTGAAGCCTGGTGGGAGGTGATTGGATCATGGGGGTGGGTTTCCCATTTGGTGCTGTTCTCATGATAATGAATGAGTTATCATGATATCTGGTTGTTTAAATGTGTGTGGCACCTCCCCACTCTCTCTCTTCCTCCTGCTCTAGCCATGTAAAGATGTGCCTGCTTCCCCTTCACCTTCTGCCATGATTACAAGTTTCCTGAGGCCTCCCCGGCTATGCTTCCTGCACAGCGTGTGGAACCATGAGTCAATTAAACCTCTTCTCTTTATAAATTATGCTGTTTCAGGTATTTCTTTACAGCAGTGTCAGAATAGACTAATACACCTGCTCTGTCATGTCTCAGGCAAAAGCCTTGCACTAGTTCTTAAAAAGGGGCGCCAGAAAGAAACAGGAGACAAAGCAGGCCTGAGAGAGAGAAGGGGTTGTCCTAGAAAGCGTGAGAACAAGAGCAAATGTGTGAGAATGAGATGAAGAGAGCGTGAGAGAAGAGAAAAAGACAAAGAGAGATAGAGGCTCTTCCAGAAAGATGAATCACTATTTTAACCAAGCTACACACACACACACACACACACACACACACACACACACACACACCCCTTACAAGTTCCTCATCCTAGAAGTCCAAGCCTCTCCAGGCTGACTCACCATCCAAACCCTAAATAAACTGCTTGACCTAGTTCTGAAGAGGATTACTTTTAGCCTCAATCACTCATGGATTATTCCTTTATATATGCAGTGTCTACCCATCTTATCCACTCCAGGTGGCTAATGAACTAAATTTCTCTTTCATGACATCAAATTTGTGACATGAACTTCATGCAGCCATGTTTGTGTTTAAAAGACCATTCAGAAGCTGAATCTAATAGAATGTGGCCTTGGGATTCTCATCCAGGAATAAAACCATTGAAAATATTTCCTTGTTCCTAGACCAGGTAAACAAATAAAAAAAAAAAACACAAATAAATTAGAAAAAAATAAAAATTTAGTAGCTGTTTGCAAACTTTGAGAGGCCAAGGTGGGCAGATCACTTGAGGTCAGGAGTTCAAGACCAGCCTGGCCAACATGGTGAAACCCCTGTCTCTACTAAAAATACAAAAATTAGCCGGGTGTAGTGGCGCATGCCTGTAATCCCAGCACTCGGTAGGCTGAGGCAGGAGAATCACTTGAACCCGAGAGGTGGAGGTTGCAGTGAGCCGAGATTGTGCCATTGTACCCCAGCCTGGGGTACAAGGGCGAAACTCCATCTCAAAAAAAAAAAAAAAAAGAAATAAGAAAGAATGAATGGGTATTTATTAAGCTGTGCTATCTGGGAAGCTGTAGCAATGTTAACAGTAATAAGCGATTCAAAGTTCATCAGATACATATAGGTAGATGAGAACAAATGAGTAACATCAATAAAGTAGGTTGTGTTTCTATGCATGAAGAAATGTGTCTTATAATTCAATTCACTTTAGACATTTATTAGGCACTCATCAGGTACAAACTCTGCTCTAGGAATTGGTGGGTGCTACAAAATAAATGAAACACTGTTGTATTCGGCCGTTCTTGCACTGCTATAAAGAGACTGGGTAATTTATAACAAAAGAGGTGTAATTGACTCATGGTCTGCAGGCTATACAGGAAGCATGGTGGCATCTGCTTCTGGGGAGGCCTCTAGAAGCTTCTAATCATGGTGAAAGGCAAAGTGGGAGCAGGAACATCGCCTGGTGAGAACAGGAGCAAGAGAGAGAGAGAGAGAGGTGCCTCACTTTTAAATAGCCAGATATTTCGAGAAATCACTATGATGAGGATGGGACCAAGAGGATGTTGCTAAACTATTCCTGATAAATCTACTCCCATGATCCAATTACCTCCCACCAGGTCCCACCTCCAACGCTGGAGATTGCGTTTCAATGTGAGATTAGGGTGGGGCCAGCATCCAAACCATATAAACTGTTAAGGAAATAAAAGCGTTCTGCTATTTTATATGTATGTTCCTCATTCAGATTACACAGTTCTTGTGTTGTATTCTGTGTAACACTCCACTGGCTTTCTTCCTGTGAAGGCCAGTGGATAAAACCTCTTATGCTACTCATGAGGGGTATTCATCTGCCCTGAAGCAGGGAGCTGGGGAAGAAAGGCCAATTCTCAATCAGAAAACCAGAGCTCAGGCGATTCTCAGAGCTCAGAGGCACAAAGAATAAGCAATATTATATGATTGGGTCTAGCTCCGTTGTGTGTGTGTGTTTTTTTCATACATATATATTCCGAATATATATATATATGGAATATATATATATTTGGAATATATAGTCATATATATTCCAA
>NW_026652285.1:45059731-45125168 GCF_009828535.3 Hylobates moloch
CTTTTCATGCAAAGAGATTTCTATGGTGGCCAACTTTGGAGATCCTGACTTGATTTAATTAAAGGATATTGCTGGTTTTTTTTTTTCTTTTTTTTGAGACAGGGCCTTGCTCTGTCACCAGGCTGGAGTGCAGTGGCGTGATCTCGGCTCACAGCAACCTACACCTTCCAGGTTCAAGGAATTCTCCTGCCTCAGCCTCCCAGCAAATTTTTGTATTTTTAGTAGAGATGGGGTTTTACCATGTTGGCCAGGCTGGTCTCGAACTCCTGACCTCAAATGATCCACCCAGCTCGGCCTCCCAAAGCGCTGGAATTATAGGCGTGAGCCACCACACCTGGCCTTGTTTTCTTTATAATAGTCCAGGATCTCAGCATGGGTGAATATAGGTATGTTCTACAATAAATACTGTTCTATTTACTTTTTCCAGTTCAGGTGTTCATATCATTCCCCTATTCAAAACATTTTTACTGGTTCTTCATTAAACAGTCATCTCAGCCTAGTCTTTAAGGCCTCTGCAATGGGTCCAGCCCTCATTTTCAGCTCTCTCTCTCTTCCTCCCTACATGGAAAAATGCTGCTTGCTTGCTTTTGTGTTCATGTAGTATAGCTCATGCAACAGCAGCAGCCCACACAGTGTTGACAACTATGTCTGTCCTCTAAACTACACTCCTTTTTTTTTTTTTTTTTTTTTTTTTTTTGATACCGAGTTTTGCTCTGTCGCCCGGGCTGGAGTGCACTGGTGCAGTCTCGGCTCACTGCAAGCTCCGCCTCCCGGGTTCACGCCATTCTCCTGCCTCAGCCTCTCCGAGTAGCTGGGACTACAGGCGCCCGCCACCACGCCCGGCTAATTTTTTTGTATTTTTAGTAGAGACGGGGTTTCACCGTGGTCTGGATCTCCTGATCTCGTGATCCGCCCGCCTCGGCCTCCCAAAGTGCTGGGATTACAAGTGTGAGCCACCGCGCCCGGCCTAAACTAAACTCCTTAAGGGCAGGCACCACATTCTATTCCTGCTTATCCCAGCATTTAGCGCAGTACCTGTTAATCATAGCTGGTTGGAAGATGTTTTAAAAATGAGTAAGTGGGTGAATATTACGCGTGGTCTAGATATGTTGAACTGTTTGCTGTTCTTGGAACTTTCTAACTCTGTCTTCCTTTGTGCAGTTCCTTTCAGTGTGAGATGCCCTTGCATGTCCATCTCTAGCCTCTCAAAATCCCACCCATCCTTTAAGATTTACTCATAGTGGCAGCTTAATAAACACGTGGGAGTGAACTGTACAGAACGTGCACTTGATTGAACAGAGTCATCAGCTAGCAAGCTCATTAAGTCACACTGTTCCTAGGGCAAAGTGCACACATGATAAAAATAATAACAATGACATTTATCTATAATATCAATCAGTTGTATTGGTTGAGATCTTATCATGTGCCAAACCTTGCCCTAAGCTTTTTACATATTGTATTTTATTTAAGTATTAAATCAGTTTATGGAGAAGGTGTTATTTGTAAAAATTTAGAATGAGGAAATGGAGGCACAGAGGGGTTAAATAATTTGCCCAAGGTTATTTATTTATTTAATTTATTTTATTATTTTTTTTGAGACGGAGTCTTACTCTGTTGCCCAGGCTGGAATGCAGTGGTGCGATCTCGGCTCACTGCAAGCTCTGCCTCCCGGGTTCACACCATTCTCCTGCCTCAGCCTCCCGAGCAGCTGGGACTACAGGCACCCACCACCATGCCCGGCTAATTTTTTTGTATTTTTTCAGCAGAGACGAGGTTTCACCGTGTTAGCCAGGATGGTCTCGATCTCCTGACCTCGTGATCCACCTGCTTCGGCCTCCTAAAGTGCTGGGATTACAGGCGTGAGCCACCGTGCCCGGCCTGACCAAGGTTATATAGCTAAAAATGTCAAAGACAAGGTTTCACTATGTTGCCCAGACTGGTCTTGAACTCTTAGAATCAAGCAATCGTCCCTCCTCAGCCTCCCAGATAGCTGGGACTATAGTCATACCACTATATCTGGCTAAAGCCAATATTAAAATGTAGGGCTGGGCTGGGCACAATGGCTCACGCCTGTAATCCCAGCACTTTGGGAGGCCGAGGCAGACGGATCATGAGGTCAAGATTGAGACCATCCAGGCTAACATGGTGAAACATCGTCTCTACTAAAAATAGAAAAAAATAGCTGGGCATGGTGGCAGGTGCCCGTAGTCCCAGCTACTCAGGAGGCTGAGGCAGGAGAATGGCGTGAACCTGGGAGGCAGCGCTTGCAGTGAGCCGAGATGGCACCACTGCACTCCAGCCTAGGCAACAGAGAGAGACTCCGTCTCAAAACAAAGACAAAAACAAAAACAAAAACTGCCCCAAGGCTGCTCAGTGAGCTGGGAATCCAATCCAGATGTGCCCAGTGGCCAAATTCATGCTCTTTGCTTTACATTCTGCCACCTCTTAGGACCTTCAAAAAGATATTCTCTGGGCCGGGAGTGGTGGCTCATGCCTGTAATCCCAGCACTTTGGGAGGGCGAGGCAGGCAGATCACCTGAGGTCGGGAGTTTGAGACTAGCCTGACCAACATGGAGAAAACCTGTCTCTACTAAAGAGACAAAATTAGCCGGGTGTGGTGGCGCATGCCTGTAATCCCAGCTACTCAGGAGGCTGAGGCAGGAGAATAGCTTAAACTCGGGAGACGGAGGTTGTGGTGAGCCGAGATTGCACCATTGCACTCCAGCCTGGGCAACAAGAGTGAAACTCCGTCTCTAAAAAACAAAAACAAAAAAACCCAAAAGATACCGTCTGTTAAATTGGACAAAATAGCAGGCCTTTTACCAACCCGAAGTGAAATGCACAAACCTAAGGTCAACAGCATCTTAGGTGTTCTTGTTATTAATCCACTGAAATGCTTGGATTGAAAAAAAAGCAGCTCTGGAGTCTTGCCAAGAGGAAAGTTATAGCATTTAAGGGGCAGGACCCTTCCAGAGGGTCATGGCCAAAGATGTGGTTTCAAAAGCCTGAAGCTACAATTTTCTCCACAAGGAAGAGATGGATATAGTGGCAACCACTAGAGAACTAGGAAGGGGTATGAATTTATCTCAGGGAGAACCTCTCCCAGTACCCATAGCGTCAAACCTGTTAGTCAGCTAGTGTTGTGTTTTTCATATTTTCCCAATGATCTGACGCATTTAATACTTCTTGCCTTTCATAACGACCTCAAGGCAGGCATATAGTGACTTTGGTTTCTGACCAAGAGAATTTCATGATCGTGTATGTATACAAATGCTTCATCTCTTTCTTCTATAAATACTATCACATTTCTCATTAGTCTTAAATAGTTCTTATGATTATTTTCCTTTTATCCTTTTCTTTTCTTTTTTTAAATTTGAGACAGAGTCTTGTTCTTGTCGCCCAGGCTGGAGTGCAGTGACGTGATCTTGGCTCACTGCAACCTCCGCCTCCCTGCCTCAGCCTCCCGAATAGCTGGGATTACAGGCACCCACCACCATGCCTGGCCAGTTTTTGCATTTTTAGGACAGATAGGGTTTCACCATGTTGGCGAGGCTGGTCTCAAACTCCTGACCTCAACTGCTCCGCTCACCTCTGCCTCCCAAAGTTCTGGGATTACAGGTGTGAGCCACCCTGCCTGGCCCTTATGACTGTTTTCTAACAGTCAAATCCTTCCAAATACATTATTCATTGTAATTGTGTGTTGAAGGGAGTGTTTATAGTGACTACTGCATGCTCATGTTGGATTTTTACTGTAGCGTTTAATAACCATGAAATTCATATAGAAACAGCATTCTGAAATCTCAAGTTCAGTGCCAAGATAATTGACATTTTAGACAATGAGGTTAAAGAATAAAAGACCTAATGAAATCTTAGTTAAATTGTTATCTATCTTTAATCTTGTGGAATATTCACTTAAGGTTTCTACTGCTGTTTTTCTGGGGCTTTTCAGTCTTATGAAAAGAAATGAAAAGGAACTTTAAAAAGGTCCATATTATTGAATCCATGTAGTCAACAGGTCAAGTGGCCATGAGTAAATCTTAGACAACAAAACTTAAAACCTTCATGAATATTATCTGTAAGCATATGATTATGTAGGTCTTTTGGGTTAAAGAAAGGACTTGTGTCCAAGGGGCTGAAGACTCATGAGTTTTTACTATTTCTGTAGATTATTAATATTGAAAGGTGATTTTGCCAAATGTAGCCTGCAAGTAAGAGGAGTTAACGGCCCCAAGGGATAGCCCTCAACCAAATGCTCTGGCTGCCCACCCCCTAGATGGACAATTCTAGGAGGCATTTTGTACCCTTTTCAAGAGGTGCCAGAGGAATCGAGATAGGAGATAGCAGCAATCTTGCTGATGCACTTTTTTTTTTTTTTTTTTTTTTGAGACAGAGTCTCCTGCTGTCACCCAGGCTGGAGTGCAGTGGTGCAATCTCAGCTCACTGCAACTTCTGCCTCCTAGTTCAAGCAATTCTCATGCCTCAGCCTCCCCAGTAGCTGGGATTACAAGTGTGTGCCACCAAGCCCAGTTAATTTTTGTATTTTTAGTAGAGACGAGGTTTCACCATATTGGTCAGGCTGGTCTCAAACTCCTGACCTCAAGCAATCTGCCTGCCTCGCCTCCCAAGGTGCTCAGACTACAGGTATGAGCCACCGTGCCTGGCCTGACTCACTCCACTCCTTTTTTTTTTTTTTTTTTGAGATGGACCCTTGCTGTGTCGCCCAGGCTGGAATGCAATGGTGCAATCTCGGCTAGCTGCAACCGCGGCTTGCTGCAACCTCAGCCTCCCAGGTTCAAGCGATTCTCCTGCCTCAACCTCTCAAGTAGCTGGGAGTACAGGCATGAGCCACCACACCTGGCTAATTTTTGCATTTTTAGTAGAGACAGGGTTTCACCATGTTGGACAGGCTGGTCTCCAACTCCTGACCTCGAGTGATCTGTCCATCTCGGCCTCCCAAAGTGCTGGCATTACAGGCGTGAGTCATTTTGCCCGGCCAGGTCAGCCAACTATTAAGGGAATCTATAAAAGCCAGACAGCTTCCCTGGAAGCATATAAAGAGAATCTTTTCTCTTGCAGCTGTGGGACAGCCTGGGCTACAGATCAGGCCTAGGAATTAATAATAAGGTGGCCGGGCTGCAAGAACAAGTGAATGTGTAGCCTCCACTCGTCTTCTGTGTTAGGCTGCCAGCTTGAAAAAATTTGCATGGATGTGTCTGAGAACCTTGAACTTTTTGCTGTATTCCTTTGACCCCTCTTGGCTGGCAGAACCAACGGTTCTTACTAAAAGGGAAGAGCCTTCGTTTGCCTGAAGACCAAGAAAGACCTCACCTGAAGTGGTTGTGTCAAAAGATGATGGTTAAAGGCTGGTGCGGTGGCTCAAGCTTGTAATCTCAGCACTGTGGGAGGCTGAGGCAGGAGGATTGCTTGAGCTCAGGAGTTTGAGACCAGCCTGGGTACCATAGCAAGTCCTCATCTGTACTAAAAAAAAAAAAAAAAATCGCTGGGCATGCTGGTGCATGCTTCTAGTCCCAGCTACTTGGGGGGCTGGGGTGGGAGGATCACTTGCCAGGAGGTTGAGACTGAAGTAAGCCATGATTGTACCACTGTGCTCCAGCCTGGGCAGCAGAGGGAGACGCTGTCTCAAAAACAAAACAAAACAAAAATAATAAATAATAAAATGAAAGATAATGGTTGTTCTCGTGATCTGACACTCTCAATCCCACCCTCTAGCTCATTGCCTCCAGACCAATAACTAGGGTCAGGTCTCAGCATAACCCAAAAAGGAAGGTTTAATATCTGCTATAGTAGAAACAGGTATTCACCAAAATAACTTTAGAACTTGGCATGCAAAATATGTACTGTCTGGAACCAGCAGAGCATGTGCAGGAATGGTTTTGAGAGTACTGGGTTAGGGGAGGGTGGAAGAGCAAAATATAAAGCTGATTATGGGAGAGTGAAATAACACTGGAATGTTCTTTCATGATTCAGGATTAAATGTTCTAGCAAGGAAACATGAAGCTGGTCCAACGTGCTGCTGGGATGGCTCCTTGAAGCTTGAACATGATGACTTTCAGCAAAGGAGGTGGAGATGTACAGAGGAGGAGGTTAGTAGGCTCAGAGAAGACGGCGTGATAGAATGGGTTTATTGCATAAGACTACTTATTGCCGACTAGGTTTTCAAAGAGGGCCCAGGGGTACTCTTTTTATCAAAGAGATAAGGAATGTGCTGGTGAGGGGCACCAGAATCACTGACAGCTCAGGGGTGTCTGTCCTCTGTAGGTTAGGGCTGATAATCTTAGGTGGTATTGCAAAACTGAATCTCTTTTCTGGTGTCAATGGGAACAGAAAGATTTCAGAATGACAGAGACCAGTGGCAGTGCTTAAGCATCCGCATCAGATGCATGGAGACATAATTATCATAATTAACAGTAAGAGTGGAGTGTCAAATAGAGCACGTTGACCTGCAAGAGTCTATAATGATGGTTCACAGAGCTTGGTGTTCTTAGAGGTGAGGCAGACGGGTAGCCAACTAAGGTGATGCTTGAGTTATAGCCAGAAAAAAAAAAAAAAATGATGAGAGAAAGACTGATGTTAGTTACCACTATAAATTCTCTCTATCCCCGTTTTCATATTCGAGTAATTTTCAGACCCAAAATCCACTTAGAAGGGACTATGGGGCCAGGCGTGGTGGCTCACGCCTGTAATCCCAGCACTTTGGGAGGCCGAGGCAGGCGGATCATGAGGTCAGGAGATTGAGACCATCCTGGCTAACATGGTGAAACCCCGTCTCTACTAAAAATACAAAAAATTAGCCTACGTGGTGGCAGGCGCCTGTAGTCCCAGCTACTAGGGAGGCTGAGGCAGGAGAATGGTGTGAACCCAGGAGGCGAAGCTTGCAGTGAGCCGAGATTGCGCCACTGCACTCCAGCCTGGGCGACAGAGCGAGACTCCATCTCGAAAAAAAAGAAGGGACTATGGGTCCTTGGAGGGAGGATTCTGCAGCTCTCCAGCAAGTATATACAATATGTGGACCTCTAATTCTCCCCCAAATAGAACTACATTCTGGGGAATTTTCTATATGAACCCTGTCCAGGGCTGTTGGATATAGGATTTCAGCTGCAAAGTTTAAAGGAGAGCCATCATATCCCTGTTCAATTCAATTGCATGACCCCTGTAAAAACCAAATAGGCTGTAGCAATAAAGGTGGACTACCATAGATTTACACAAATGGCCCCAATTATAGCTGCTCCTCTATATGTGGCATCTTTACTGTAACAGGTCTGGTACTTGGTATTTGGTTATTGGCCTCAAGAATACTTTTCCCCCCCATTCTGTCAGTAAAGGTGATCAAAAGAGTTCACATTAGTGTGGGAAGTATAGTAATGCACCTTCACGGAATTGGATCAAGGTTGTATTAAGCATCCTGATTTCTGAAATAAAATAGTCTTCATGATCCTTGATCATCTTGACATTTTGCAGCATATCATGATGGTCTATTACCTCATTGATATTATGTTAATTGGATCTGGGGAACAAAAAGTAGCAAAGACTGTGGATGCTCTAGTTAGACATATGGGGTCCAAGATAAAATGAAAAAGATTCAGGGGGCTGCCATATTGGTGAAATTATTAGGGGCCCAATTGTTAGAGATATGCTGGGACACCCACATATCTCCAGGAGAGAAAGAAATCATAGCATCGTGTACCCTCCACCACAAAGAGGATTAGTGGTTGTTGAGCATCTTTGGATTTCAGATGCAGCCAATTTTGAGTGGAGACCAGGGCAAGAAAGGACTGTATAGCAGGTTAGAGTTGTGCTGCAGTCTGCCCCGAGTCTTGTGCTAAATGACCCAGCAGGCCCAGTGGTGCTTGAGGTACCCATGGTGGAAAGGATGCTGCTCAGTCTCCGACAAGCTCCAATAGGGGAGGCACAGCAGAGGCCCACAGTGTTCTGGATATAGTCATGCCTTCTGACGCAGAGAACCACGCACTATAGGAAAAGAAGCCCGATGAGGGCTATTGTGCCATTGTAGAGACTAACTATAGGTTGTCAAGTGGTGATGAGAATGGATATGCTCACCACGGATGGGCCATCCTCATAACCACTGAATCATAAGGAACTTTTGTAATTTATTGTATGATGAAAAATGGTTCATAAGGGTCAGGCCCAAGCAGCTCCAGAGGGTATGTCACTTTTGTGGCACTAATGCCTCTTCCTCGGTTCACGCACACGGCCTCACAACAGCTTCTGGATGATCCAGTGGTGGAGGAGGAAAACTCTTGCATCTGGTTCACAGATGGTTTGGCTTAGTATATGAAGGAAAGGAGAAAATGGACAGTTGCCACATTATAGTCTCATTCAGTATTGACCTTAAGGACAGAGTGTGGGGGAAATCCTCTCAGTGGACAGAGCTGCAACCGGCACACTTGGTTGTTCACTGTGTATGGAAGAAGTGGCCCGAGATACAGATATGCATAGACTTCTGGCTAGGGGAGGATGGCGTCGTTTGTTGACCAAGGGTGTGAAACTAGCAATATTAGAAGATTGGTGACATGTGGATTGCTATAGTCTAGATGTTTGAGTCTCCTGAAAATTCACATGTTAAAACCCAGCGTCCAAGGTCGGTATGAGAAGGTGAGCCTTTGGGAAGTGATTAGGTAATGAAGGGGATTAGTACCTTTATAAAAGAGACCCCAGAGAACTAGCTGGCCCTTTCTATCATGTGAGGACATGGTAAGAAGCCAACATCTGTGAACCAGACAGCAAGCCCTCACAAGAAACGAGTTCCTGGGTTAGGTGTTTTCCATAAGGTACTTTTTTGTTTATTCGTTTGCTTTTGTTTTTTTTTTTTTTTTTTTGAGATAGAGTCTCGCTCTGTTGCCCAGGCTGGAGTACAGTGGCATAATCTCGGCTCACTGCAACCTCCGCCTCCCAGGTTCAAGCAATCCTCCCAACTCAGCCTCCCAAGTAGCCGGGATTACAAGCATGCACCACCACACCTGGCTAATTTTTTATTTTTATTTTTTTTTATTTTTAGTAGACGCAGGGTTTCACCATGTTGGCCAGGCTGGTCTCCAACTCCTGACCTCAAGTGATCCGCCTGCTTTGGTCTCCCAAAGTGCTGGGATTACGGGCGTGAGCCAAGGCGTCTGGGCTTTCATAAGGCATTTTATTTAACTTTCAGAACAATTACATGAGTAAATATTACAATCACAACAATGTTGATGAGAGAATTTAGGCAACTTGCCAAGCTAGTCAGCTGGGTGGCTAAGATAGAATCCAGCAGTTCTCAACAGTGCAAACACAATTCCCACTTGTTTTTTGAACTTAAGAGCTAGGTAGCCTACTGGGTCAGGTGAATTTACTAGGGCTCAGGAATCATCTTCCCTCATCTTCACTCCTTATTTTTTAACCTACATTTTACACTTTGTCCTCCTCAGTCAGACTACAAACCTCCTTCACAGGCCCTGTTATTGAGTAGCTAGGACTACAAGCACTCACCACCATACCCAGCTAAATTTTGTTTTTTTGGTAGAGATGGGATCTCGCTATGTTGCCCAGACTGGTCTCGAACTCCTGGGCTCAAGCGATCCTCCCGCCTCAGCCTCCCAAAGTGCTGGGATTACAGGAAGAGACAGTAGGTAGAACATCTTGGCCTGATAGGTCCAGGAAAAGAGCCAGGGCAACTATCAGCTTGGACTCTGGAGTGCAGTTACCATAGTTTGCCACCAGATGGCAGAAGCACTCAGGGAATCGCAGCGAGAAAGCAAAGGATGTGCTGAAGGCCTTAGGGGAAGCCTCAGGCCCGAGATCCAGAGGTTAGCCGCGTTCTCAGCAGGGAGGGCCAGTTGTTCAGGTAAATATAATTCACAGCTAGAATATGGGATGCGCTGGTGTAATTCAAACAGGCCCACTTTGTTTCTACCAGAAAGAGAAATAGGGAGTGTGAGCTGGAGATGGGATCATTGCAACAGAACGTTTCAAAGGCTCAAGATCAAAACACAACATAAATAAGCTGGGGAACAGGCTGGATGCGCTCCGCAGGCAGAACTAGAACGAGAACGGGTGATTGGCATTCGAAGGCGAAGATGAGCTGTGAGTGAAATTCAGGGTAGGCTGAGCATCCAGAAGGGAGTGAACCTTGGTTATGCCTGGGACCATCTGCCCCATAGATGACCCTGTAGTGGACTGTATTTCATAGAAATGGCCCTAAACACATTTTGGGTCCTATGTTTCCCCAGAAGCTTAGTACTTCCCCGACAAGAGGTAGAGTCTAGGTACTCTCCCTGCGAACCTGGGCAGGGCTTCCTGACTGACTCTACTAACAGAACACAGTGAAAGTGACATACATGACTTTCAAGACTCAGTCATAAACATGGTGCAGTTTCTGTACGGCTTCCTCTCTCTCAGGACCCTCACTTTAAAACCCTGAGCTATCATGTGAGGAGCCAGGCTACCTGGAAGCTGCCATGTTAGAGACGATGTGGAAAGATCACATATGTTGGGGCTCAGAAAATAATACCCCAAACTGGAGACCTCAGAAGCAGAAGTTTTTCTCTGACACTCTCCTACCCTCCTATCTCTCAGTCACATTCTCCCCTGAGGCCAGCCATGGAAGAACATCCCTCTTCCCCAACATGGGTTACAGCAGCCATCCCCAATCTTTTTGGCACCAGGGACCGGGACTAGTTTCATGGAAGACAATTTTCCCACGGAGGGAGGTGGGGATGGTTTCAGGATGAAACTGTTCCATCTCAGACTATTAGGCATTATGTAGATTCTCATAAGGAGCACGTGACCTAGATCCCTCCCATATGCAGTTCACAATAGGGTTTGTCCTCCTGCAACAATCTAATGCCACGACTGATCTGACAAGAGGCAGAGCTCAGGTGCTAATGCCTGCTCACCCACACTCGCCTCCTGCTGTGTGGCCCGGTTCCTAACAGGCCATGGACCAGTACTGGTCAGTGGCCCTGGCATTGGGGACCCCTGGGTTATGTGAAACCAGAACTCCTTTTCCCTAAAGCTAGTCATAAAACCTAAAAAATATTACTCTAATTTCCCCCTCTGCCTTTCTGTGTAAAAACTGGCCATAAAGAAATTATTTGGCTTATCTTGTTTGACTCTTGGTCATAAGACCCCCATTTCAGAGACGATCCTGCCCCATATACAGAAGGAAAGAATACTGCACAGAGAAGCCAAGAAGAATCTAGACAGACAGGCCTTACTCAGTCTATCAGCATTAGATCATTCCATTTTTGTCTAATCATATTTCCAGATAGTCCATACTGTATTGGACCTAAGCAATAAAATGGACAATGTCCCCTGCATTTTTGAATCTTCATTCTAAAGGCTCCCACTATAATAATAGTCCTATATGTAAAATAGTATGTATATGATTACAAAGAAATATAAAAATATTTTTAAAAGATATAATACATGTGCTTCTTTAATAATGTATTAAATAAGATAAAGTGTTGCCTATAATAACTACTGTAACTTTCAAGTGTTGGTGAGCATAAATGATGTTTGGAGGTATCTGCACAACTGTGATAAAACAAACTTATTTGCCGGGTGTGGTGGCTCACACCTGTAATCCCAGCACTTTAGGAGGCTGAGGCGGGCAGATCACGAGGTCAGTAGATCGAGACCATCCTGGCTAACACGGCGAAACCCCGTCTCTACTAAAAATACAAAAAATTAGCCAGGCATGGTAGCGGGCACCTGTAGTCCCAGCTACTCGGGAGGCTGAGGCAGGAGAATGGCGTGAACCAGGGAGATGGAGCTTGCAGTGAGCCGAGATCAAGCCACTGCACTCCAGCCTGGGCTACAGAGCGAGACTCTGCCTCAACAAACAAACAAAAACCCAAAAACAAACTTACTGCTATTTTTTTGGTAACAAAGTCACAGGTACTTCTAATATTTTCATGGCTTGCTGCTTTTATGCATTATGGAAGGAAAAGCTAAGTTTCAGTTAGAAATGAGTGAAAATAAAGGAATAGTATTTTTTTTTCCCATCCAAGTTCATGGACAACTTCCCCTACATTCCCCAACTCCCACTGTTGAGAACCATGGGAAGTGGGTGCTTGCAAGGATCTCAGGGAATATTAACCAAGCCTGTCTTTTGCAGACGGTGGAAGGGAAGGGAGTGACATTTGGTCCTTGCCCAAGGTCACATGGCTCTTTGGTGGCAAGGCATTTCCCTAAATGTTCCCCTGCTCCTTTCCATTGTCTGTCTTTCCTTCTCCTTCCAGTACATCTGTCTGCTTCTCTCTTTCTCCATGGCTTTTTCTTCTTCTATGACTCTTCCTAGTCATAAAATGAAATGGAGATCTTTAAAACCAAAGCCGTGTGTACTTTCACTGCTTTCTCATTCTTACCCACAATTCGAGAGTTTTTTTTAATTGGGCCTCATTGTTCTCATTTACATCCTGTGACTTTTCACATGAGCCCTCTGCTTGGACCATAAATCCGTGTACATTCCTGTATCTCACCCCAAGAACACGCTGCACTCTTGGTGGTGCACTCTTTTTTTTTTTTTTTTTCATGTATCTACATTAGCGTCTCTTCCACGTGCGGTCTGAGAACTACTTTTAGCAGAATCACCTGGCCCTCTGCCCAGCCTCATGACTACATGGGGGTGGGTGTTGAAAACTTGCATTTTATTAAGCTTCACTGACTGGTCTAATGGCTCTGAATGTTTGCAAAACACAGACCTGAGTCCTGCCCTTCCTGAAGGGCCACACTAGTTCCACCGACACAGTATAACCTCTTCTTTTTTTTTTTTTTGAGACAGAGTCTAGCTCTGTCACCCAGGCTGAAGTGCAGTAGTGCAATCTTGGCTCACTGCAAGCTCTGCCTCCTGAGTTCACACCATTCTCCTGCCTCAGCCTCCCAAGTAGCTGGGACTACAGGCACCTGCCACCACACCCAGCTACTTTTTTTGTATTTTTAGTAGAGACAGGGTTTCACCATGTTAGCCAGGATGGTCTTGATCTCCTGACCTTGTGATCCGCCCACCTCGGCCTCCCAAAATGCTGGGATTACAGGCGTGAGCCACCGCGGCCAGCTGATATAGCCTCTTCTAACCACAAGAGCCTCACTTCCCCTGGAGACTCCCACTTTTAGTATTGCTGCTTCTCGTATCCTATCCTGTTAGCATGATTCAAACCTTAAAGCCAAGAGGAAGAAGAAAGAGAATGAGGTGATGAACACTGGTCATGTACTGGATATTCTGCAAGGCTCAGTGACGTAGATACTGTTGACCACGTTTCACAAGTAAGAACATTAAAGTTTAAAATGTTGGGTAATGTGTTCAGGGTCACACAGTTAATCAACGGTGGAATTAAACTGCTAGCCTTGGTCTTTTTTTTTGTTTGTGCTCCAGTGCCTCTGTTCTCATGACACAGACTTTATTCAACATAGCCTCAGGGTTGAGGCATAGCATCTTTGCATTTGCTGCATCTCAAAATATGTTCCTTTTTTTTGCAGTCATCTGGAATTGATCCTTCACAGATTTCTTTCTCATTTTCTACCCGTTCCCTTTAATGTATGTCCTGTTAAAAGTTCTGTCATGGTCTCTTCTCTTTTCTCACTCTTCATACTAACCTCATTTTTTGCATCTATATGCCAGATGCCTGAATCTATCTCAAGCCAGGATTTCCCTGTTGAGCTTCAAACCCATATGCCCAAATGCCTAGTGTCAGTTCCACAGGGACTAAAATCTAACTAGCCGGACTTTGCTCCTTGGCCTCACTTCCAAGCACCTTTTCTTACCAACCACTTCAGCTGCTGTGGCAGATTCTGTGGGAAGCCTCTTTCAACATGTCCTCCAGCCTGTATTTGGTGGACCTCCCCAGTGCAGGGGCTACCATGAGCCTTTTCTGTTCTACCCCTTAATTTCTCAGGGCCGCAGGGCTTAGTCCTAATCCCTCTTTCCTTCACTCATTCCTTAGGTGGTCTCATTGAGTTTAAAGGCATTTTCAAGCTTAGATTTTGCTGATGGATCTCAAATATCTCTCTCTCCAGCCAGATCTCTCCCCTGGGCTTCAAACTTGCTTATCCTATCACACATTAGCCATCTTCATAGGGGTGTCTAATCAGTGTTGCACACTCAATATGTCCAAAGAGAACACTGAGGTCCCTGCTCCCTGCTGTGCTCACCTTGCATGTGGTGCTTGACTGACCCTCCCAGCCCTTTCAGATTTCTGCCCATAGAAGCCTTGCTCTGCCCACCTGTCTCAAACAGACACCCACCATCACCCTAACCCACTTAATTTTATTTCCATAACATTTGCTTTCTGAAATTAGGTGATTTATGGTTTCTTGTCTCATTCTTCCACTGTAAGATCTCTGAGAGCAAGGACATGTTCACTGCTGCCCCCCTGTACCTAGCAGGGTTCTTGTACATAAGAAGCGCAAGCAGTGTTTCTTACTTTCTGATGCTCACTGCCACTTTTCTAGCACAGGCCATTATTTCTCACCTGGCTTGCTGCAAAAGTCTAAATGCTTTCTTTGCCTCCAGTTCCAATTATTTTCCAAGCTGAAGCCCATGTGATCTTTTGAAAACACAGAGCTGTTTGCTGCCCTTTTCAGACCGTTCAGGGAGGTTCTGTCTTAGTTTGGTTGGACCTTCTGTCTCAAGCAACAGAAACGCAGCTTGCTTAGGCAATATGAATTTTCTTTTTCAGCTCAGCATGGTCTTGGTCTCTCCCTCTGGTCACCAGACATGCCACGATTCTCCTATACCTCAAAGGCCCTGGCGTACATGGACCTCTCTATTTAGAAGCTGTATTAGTCAGGGTTCTCCAGGGAGATAGGACTGATAGATGTGTGTGCATATATATATATATATATGGAGAGATATTTATTCTAAGGACTTGGCTCACATAATTGTGGAGGATGGGAAGTCCAAAGTCTGCAGGGTAGGCAGACAGGTTGGAGATGCAGAGAAGCCCTGCAGTTTAAGTCTGAAGGCAGTCAGCTGGCAGAATTCCTTCTTCCTCAGGGAGGCAGTCATTTTTCTCTTAAGACTTTCAACTGAATGAGGTCTCCCACCTTATGATGGGTAATTGGCTTTACTCAAAGTCTACTCATTTAAATGTTAATCTTATCTAAAAAATATCTTCACAGAGACATCTAGAAGAACGTTTGACCAGATACCTGGATATTGTGGCCACATCAGAAAACCTTTTCCCTCCAACCTCCCAACTCTTCTGGTTAATTTCTTTCAGATATTGGCTTAGATAACTCCTTTGAGAGCCTTTTATGATAACATGAGCGTAGGTGCCTCTTTTTTTTTTTTTTTTTGAGATGGAGTTTCACTCTTGTTGCCCAGGCTGGAGTGCAGTGGCGTGAGCTCAGCTCACTGCAACCTCCATCTCCCGGGTTCAAGTGATTCTCCTGCCTCAACCTCTTGAGTAGTTGGAATTACAGGCATGCACCACCATGCCCCACTAATTTTTGTATTTTTAGTAGAGACGAGGTTTCACCATTTGGTCAGGCTGGTCTTGAACTCCTGACCTCAGGTGATCCACCTGCCTCGGCCTCCCAAAGTGTTAGGATTACAGGTGTGAGCTACCCCCCTTTTAAATAGTTTTACCAGCTTCTTAGTCCTTTAAGTCTTTTCTTCCTGTTCTCTCTTTTGAGCCCCATGGACTCATCGTACTTATTCATGGCACAGATTTATTTTACTATATTACAAAACACCACCTTTTGTGGTATTATTCCCCACACCAGAAGCTTACTTCGTGAACATCTAAATTGTTCACTATTGTATCCTCCTTACCTCCATAGTACATGACACGTAAGAACTGCTCAATAAATATTAATTGAATGAATGACTCCCATGTTCTTCAAAATTTTCCCATCATTGCTTACTTCTTTCTCTCTCTTCTGTCTCCATAATCAGAACTGTAACTAGGGCTCTGAAATTTACAGTGTGCCAGTTTTTTCTTTTTTTTTCTTTTGAGACAGAGTCTAGCTCTGTTGCCCGGGCTGGAGTGCAGAGGCACAATCTCGGCTCACTGTAACCTCCACCTCCCAGGCTCAAGCAATTCTCCTGCCTCAGCCTCCCCAGTTGCTGGGATTACAGGTGCACGCCACCACACCGGCTGATTTTTGTATTTTAGTAGAGATGGGGTTTCACCATGTTGGCCAGGCTGTTCTCGAACTCCTGACCTCAGGTGATCCACCCACCTCAGCCTCCCAAAGTGCTGGGATTACAGGCATGAGCCACTGTGCCCGGCCACAGTGTGCCAGTTTTTAAAATGATCGTCCAACTAATTCAATAGCACAAGCATGTAGTATCACTAACTTTAACAGCTAGTAAGTGAGAATAACTAGTTAAAATAGGAAGCTACCAGATGGAAAGGATTTTCAATAGCACCCATATGTAAGCTGAGACATGAATCACAAAGTCGATTTGATGGCCGTGTTTTATGCTTGCCCTGGCACCAAAATTGCTGGTTACAGCCGGACACTCCATTGTATACAATACTTTCTGGTGGCAGATCTATTAACTTCATTCAGTGTGTGGGGGGAAGGAAGGTGGAAAATATACTTACACCAGGAAGTTACGTGTAGGATAGAAGATAGACCTGCCTTTTTTTCTTTTTCTTTTCTTTTTTTTTTTTTCTGAGATGGAGTCTCACTCTGTCGCCCAGGCTGGAGTGCAGTGGCATGATCTCGGCTCACTGCAACCACCTCCTCCCGAGTTCAAGTGATTCTTCTACCTCAGCCTCCCGAGTAGCTGGGACTACATGTGTATGCCACCACGCCCGACTAATTTTTGTATTTTAAGTAGAGATGGGGTTTCACCATATTGGCCAGGCTGATCTCAAACTCCTGACCTTGTGATCTGCCTCCCTTGACCTCTCAAAGTGTTGGGATTACAAATGTGAGCCTCTTCGCCCAGCCTAGACCTGCCTTTTTGTATTTGTCCTGCTAATTGGAGAATTAGGATTCGAGGTTCAGCCAAAGGAAGATACAGCATGACTTACAGGTGCTGATCTGCATGGGTCAATGAAATGTGCAAGATATGTGTCCATCAACAGGTACAGCCACCTCCATTGCCTGCACTTCTAGGATTTGCATCCCCATGGAGCAGCCACTGGCAGAGAGAGAGGGAAGGACTTTAAACAGTCCGTACTGGGATGGCCCCACACCTCCTCAAAGATGGGGATGTTTTACTATGTTGCCAACATCATACATCAGCTAGCAGTTTTAGCTATAAAGATATTAGCATATGAATCTTTCACTGCAGAAAATCAAGAACTAAAAGATGGCTCCCTATTTACTTGGCTTGCAACCTTCAGCTCTTCAGACTATTTCTTTCTGTCCAAAGTCCTCAGTTAGATACAGAATTGTTTGTGGAGCTCTGGGGTCAATCATCAACCATCCTATGATTACAGTAGGTAGTCAGGCAGACATGAGCAGAACAGGAGAGGGCCACCCCACCCCCTACCGGGAATGCCAGGTGACCATCAGGTGATGGTCAGGTGGTTGTTAACTGTTGCGCTAAAATAGTAATTGGTTGCAGCTGGTACCAGGGACTGGCATTCTTCCAATAGATAGACAAACCTGAAACTGGTGATTAGCTTCTTGATGAGATCTCAGGAGTTGGGTGAGTAGGGTTGGGCATGTGCACTAAGAGGCAAAATCATGAAGTTTAACTGGTATATGATCTTCCTCTAGGAGCATTTGACTGGTAAGGGATGAAGGCCTCAAGTGAGCATGTGCAAACTCCAGGACTGTGCATGTGGCCCCTTGCAAGTGCTAGCAGACCACTGACCACTGCACATGCAGACAGCTCACCGCAAGGGAAGAATAAGGGGAGAAGTAATGCAATACCCCAGAAGTATGCCAACATATAAAACCCCAAGTTAAAGGTCAAACCGTGCACTTAATCTCTCAAGTTGCTCGCTTGGCCCTCTTCCAAATGTACTTTACTTCTTTTCATTCCTACTCTAAAACTTTTTCTTTCTCTCTCTCTTTTTTTTTTTTTTGAGACAGTCTCACTCTGTTGTCCAGGCTGGGGTGCAGTGGTGTGATCTGGGCTCATTGCAACCTCTGACTCCCAGGCTCAAGCAATTCTCATGCCTCAACCTCCCAAGTAGCTGGGACTACAGGTATGCACCACTGCACCCAGCTAATTTTTAAATTTTTAATAGAGACAGAGTTTTGCCATGTTGGCCAGGCTGGTCTTGAACTCCTGGCCTCAAGTGATCCACCACCTCTGCCTCTCAGAGTGCTGGGATTACAAGCAGAGCTGCTGCACCTAGCCTGCCCTAAAACCTTTTAATAAGCTTTCACTCCTGCTCTAAAACTTGCCTCGGTCTCTCCTTCTGCCTTATGACCCCCAGTCGAATTCTTTCTTCTGAGGAGGCAAGAACTGAGGTTGCTGCAGACCCGTACAGATTTGCCGCCAGTAACATATTTTGGTGCCGTGTTACTCGGATACGTTCTGCTGCTAACACTGTTTTCTTCTATTTCTTAGCTCTTGTGCTTCCTTTATTTTTTATTTTTGAGACGGAGTTTCACTCCTGTTGCCCAGGCTGGAGTGCAGTGGCGTGATCTTGGCTCACTGCAAGCTCCACCTCCTGGATTCGAGCAATTCTCCTGCCTCAGCCTCCCAAGTAGCTGAGATCACAGGCACACACTACCATACCTGGCTAATTTTTGTATTTTTAATAGAGACAGGGTTTCACCATGTTGGTCAGGCTGATCTAGAACTCCTGACCTCAGGTGATTCACCCGCCTCGGCCTCCCAAAGTGCTGGGATTACAGGTGTGAGCCACTGTGCCTGGCCTCCTGTGCTTCCTTTAAAAGCCCGTATGTCTCATTTCTCAGAGGCCTGAAACATACACTGAAGAGTCAGAGTAGCAGCATCCCAGACACTCAGCTTCTTGGCCCCCCATGTGGTTCTTTCAAAGCCTGGCATTTGTGGAGGAGTGAGGATCACTGCAAGTTCCTCTCAGCCACCTGTCAGCTCTGGAAGCTTCAGATTCCTTATCAGTACAGTGGGATAGCCGGTAATGGCTATCTCAGTTGTAAAAAGTGTGCTTCTTGGAACTTCAGAAGACGTAACTGAGTGCTCGCAGGCAAATGTTACATCTCTCCTTTGCTAATAGAATCATTTCAGTCTCTTCCATGCCACATCCTCCAGATGCCCCTAATGTATTGACTGCAGAGACATTTAAATGAATTAGGAGGCATTAACCACTGACATTTCTATTTCAGTTGCAGGAAAAATGTAATCAACAAGGAAGCCAACCTAGTATTCAGAGGATCAAGGGAGGTTCTTGGATCCACAGGCCCTTCGGGCTGATGTCTTATAAATAGATCACATTCAGGCTAATCTCATATCATGTGTCTTTGGGTGTGAAGGACTAGAAAAAAATAAACTTGTTAGCTAAATAAATCCTGAATGGATAGAGGCTTGAGTGGGAGGTGTCAGCTGAAAAGATGTGATCGCATGTCTGTAGGCCATCTGTGTGTTTCGAGGGAAATTATGACTGAGAGGTTGTGAGAATGAAAGGAAGACCATATGACACCAAGGTGCCTCTCTTGAAATTAGATCCCACAAAAATCCAGTATGGCCTGTGTTAACCTTGCGGGAAGAGAAATGCCACACCACCCACTGCATGACCAAGCCATTTCCCGTGGCTGCGGTAACAAATGACCACGTCTAAAGAAAGCAAATTCATTATCTTACGGTGCTGGAGGTCAGAAGTCTGAAATGTGTCAGCAGGGCTGGATTCCCACTGGAAACTCTCGGGAGACTCCGCTTCTTTGCCTTTTCCAGCTTCTAGAAGCCGCCCAAATTCCTTGGCTGTGACCCCCTCCTCCCTCTTCAAAGTCAGCAGCATAGCACCTTGAAATCTGTGACCTCTGCCTCCATAAACACATCTCCTCTTTCTTCAACTCTCCTTCATCCTTGTGATTATGTTGGGCCTACCCAAATAAGCCAGGATAATTACCTAATCTTAAATCCTTAAGTACATCCACAAACTTCCTTTTGTCAGGCTCCAGGGATTAGAACGTGGACATCTTTGGGGAACCATCATTCAGTCTACACACCAAGTTGTCAAAGTTATTTTTGTTTCCATGGTGACTGCTGGGTCAAACTGGCATGCAGGTAAACTGCTTCTGTGATTGTCACTGCTCTGGTGGCTGGCATTTCTCCTCTGTTTTTCATAGATTATACAGAGCTGGGTGTGAAACTGACCCAGTAGTCCCATGGACTGTTCTTTTTGATAAACACAGAAATTGATCCTTCTGGTCTTAAAGTTTGAAACTTTTGTTTTATCTGAATTCCTTCCTCAGGAAAGGACCTTCAGACCTCTGCAAAAGGGTATCAAAGAACTGCAACTCACCAGATCACCAGGGTCCTGACAATGAGATGCCAGACCCCTCATTCATCATGACTGCTTACTTGCCTCTCCCTAGTTCTTGTTTTCTTACACATCATTACATTTCTTCCCTGCTATGTAAATCTTTCGTTTTAGTGGGTCAGGGAGATGGGTTTGAGACTGAGCTCCCATCTCCTCAGCTGCAGCACCCTGCTAAAGCCTTCTTCCTTGGCAATACTCGTCTCAGTGATTGGCTTTCTGTGCAGCCAGCAGCAGGACCTGGACCAAACCTGGTGTTTTGGTAACAGGTGCACAATGGTCATTTAATCAGGGCGTATCTCAGGGGCTGTGTTCAGCACCAGGTCTTATTTTTAATCTAAGAAAACAAGAAAATGGTTTTATTCGATGTTGAGTCAAAAATGCTAGAATTTGAGGAAATGTAAGAGATGGTGTGATCCAAGAATGAGGTGCAGAGAGGCTGATGGGACTTGCGAAGGTCAACAGCTATAATAATTAGTGAACCAAAAAACTAGCACCTGCTCCCTAGTTCTCTTCTCATTACATCACCCGGATTGTGAATTAGGCTTGGGAAGCACTCTGGAATTAGTGATGGCGTATGTGATTTTGTCATTCCCCACCACCGTGATAGCGGGTAAATAACGTAACATTAAAAAAAAACTAAAGCCGGCCGGTCACGGTGGCTGACGCCTGTAATCCCAGCACTTTGGGAGGCTGAGGCAGGTGGATCATGAGGTCAGGAGATGGAGACCATCCTGGCTAACACAGTGAAACCCTGTCTCTACTAAAAACACAAAAAATTAGCTGGGCGTGGTGGCGGGCGCCTGTAGTCCCAGCTACTTGGGAGGCTGAGGCAGGAGAATGGCGTGAACCCAGGAGGCGGAACTTGCAGTGAGCCGAGATAGCGCCACTGCACTCTGGCCTGGGCGAAAGAGCAAGACTCCATCTTAAAAAAAAACAAAAAAAAAAACAACAAAAAACTAAAGCCCAGCACGGTAGCTCATGCCTGTAACCCCAGCACTTTGGGCGGCCAAGGTGGGTGGATTGCTTGAGCCCAGGAGTTTAAGACCAGCCTGAACAACATGGTGAAACCCTGTCTCTACAAAAATTACAAAAATTAGTGGGGGCATGGTTGTGTGCACCTGTAGTCCCAGCTAGCCTGGAGGCTGAGGTGGGAGGATCACTTGAGCCTTGAGAGCTTGAGGCTGCAGTGAGCTGTGATTGCACCATTATACTCCAGCTTGGGTGACAAAGCAAGACTCAACCTCAAAAAATAAAATAAGATAAAATAAAAAACCCAAGAGAAAGAAAAGTTAGATTTTCATGAAGTTCACTGATCTAAGGTAACCATTCTTCATCAGTGTGGCTATGGCAAAATATGACAGAATAAGGGGAACTGGATTTCAGTCTCAGGATGGAGACTTTTTTCTTAGTTTCAGAGATATGGTCTAAGGAATATCGTTGAAACGTGTCTGAAGGGAAAAGAATCTAGCTTTCTTGAACTTTTAAAAAAATGCTTGTTTTTCTTCAAAGTTTATAGAGGAGCATTTGTTGAGGGCTCACTATGTGAATGTGGTCCTAAGTCCCGAGAAAAAGATAGACAAGATTTTATTGACATTTATTATTTATTTTTTGAATTTTCAAACTCCTGAAAATACAGAGAAAGACAGTTTTAAATTAAATTAAATTAATGCAGTACTCTTCATGCTGCCAAAGTAGGGCATTGTAATAAAAGATGTAATGATCGCAAAATGTGAAATGTAGTTCAAAGTACGTCCCTACTCCTTTTAAATTCCTTATGGTTGGGAACTTACTTCTCTGCTTACCTTGAACTGCTTAATCTGCCAAAATTGAACAAGCCAAAGCACTTAGGCATGGTCAAAGTACGGAAAATTCAAAATTTGGATAAACTGAGGCAGATGGAAGAAATAAGTGCCAGCCCTACCACCTGCCTCCGCCCTTTACTGTTTGGGGTCATACTTTTCCCACAGGCCTGGCTTGCTGATTCATGGCTTATTTTTTCCCTATAGTATATGTTAAGTCAGTTTCTTCTATACCATAAGTCACCCCAAAGGAGCAAGGCAGTTTGCTTTGGAAACCAAATGAATATTCTCAGGTTACTTGCTGTCTTGTGAAACATTTGTAACCATATTTTGGAATATGGAAATATTTAGGGAAATGAAAGTAGTTAGAGGTGACATGGCTAGTTTGACTTGGAGAATCACTAACATTTTTCCTTCTTTGTAGCCTTGTGGTAGGAAGGTAAATTAAGCAGAAGGAGGAGAGGAGAGAAATGGTGTTGAAAGGGATATTTCTCAGATGAGTTGGAGGTGGTGGGGGAGACATTGGGAATATTGAAAACCAAAGTCAATTTCAGATCAAAATTCCTTCCACCTACAAGGGTCTGAGGTTTCTGAAGTGGGCTAATTGACAATAGCCGTCATTTTGTGATAGTCAGGTCAGGCTTTGAGACTGATTGATCTGCCAAGCATTTTAGATATGGGCCACTGACTCAGAAATTGCACAAAGAATGATTGCAGCAGCGAGTAGTTACAAGTTCATGCAGTTTCAGAATTCCCTTGAAGAGAGTTCTCTTGAAGAGAGTTCTCTTGAAGCACTCTGATGTGTTCTTTGTGCAGCCTTTGGTTGAATACCATTCAATGCCACCTGACGGAGAGAAAAGAGGTAAGGAAATTTCTTTTTTTTTTTTTTTTTTTTTGAGATGGAGTCTCGCTCTGTCGCCCAGGCTGGAGTGCAGTGGTGCAATCTCGGCTCACTGCAAGCTCCGCCTCCCGGGTTTCCGCCATTCTCCTGCCTCAGCCTCTCCGAGTAGCTGGGACTACAGGCGCCCGCCACCACGCCCGGCTAATTTTTTTTGTATTTTTAGTAGAGACGGGGTTTCACTGTGGTCTCGATCTTCTGACCTCATGATCCGCCCGCCTCAGCCTCCCAAAGTGCTGGGATTACAAGCGTGAGCCACCGCGCCCGGCTGAGGTAAGGAAATTTCTTGGGAGGTGCAACCTATGTGGCCTCAGATGCTGCAGATAACTAATAGGTTAAAAAGAATACTAAGCAAAACTTTAGTTTTATCAAGATACGAATCTAGCATTTTCACCATTAAGAATGGTTCATTTCATTATTTTACGTTTAAGAACTCCCACTTAGACTATTGTAGTTGGGTACATTGCATACACAAGCTTTGAAACAGTAAAACAAAAAAGCTTTCAAACTCAGATTGTAAAAGCCATGCAATTGCCATTGACTATGTAGAATTTCTGAAGTGCAAGCTGTTTTGAAGCTTCCTGATAATCATCCCCCAGTTTTATCCAGGTTGTGAGTTATTCAAAGGGCTGAATGTACAGAAGGATCCTTTAGATGTGTTAAGTGCCTCTCAGAAATGGAGGCGTATGTATGACCTCACTTAATTCCTTCCCTGATTAAAGAAGTAATGCATGTTCACTGTAGAAAACATAAAAAAGGCCGGGCGTGGTGGCTCATGCCTGTAATCCCAGCACTTTGGGAGGCCGAGGCGGGCGGATCACGAGGTCAGGAGATCGAGACCATCCTGGCTAACACGGTGAAACCCCGTCTCTACTAAAAAATACAAAAAATTAGCCGGGCGAGGTGGTGGGCGCCTGTAGTCCCAGCTACACGGGAGGCTGAGGCAGGAGAATGGCGTGAACCCCCGGGGGGCGGAGCCTGCAGTGAGCCGAGATTGCGCCACTGCACTCCAGCCTGGGTGAAAGAGCGAGACTCCATCTCAAAAAAAAAAAAAAAAAACAAAAACCACACACACAAAATGCACACAAGGACAAAATAAGTGACAGTAACATCCTGTAATTCTACCACCCCAGTTTCAGTTGTAGGTAGGAGGACAAAAGGAGCAATTCCCCAAAGACAGCAAAACGTGATGACTGGAAACTTGGACAAAACGGTAGTTTCTCAGCTGGGGATGATTTTGTTCTCCCTTTCCCAGCACATCAGGTAATACCCAGAGACATTGTTATTGTCAGAAGTGGTTGGGGCGGCAGGGTGGGGTTGGAGGTGCTCTTGGCATCTAGTGGGTAGAAGCTACGATGCTGCTGTACATCCTACAATACAAAAGACTGCCCTCCATTACAAAGAATTCACCTGCCCAAAATGTCAATAGTGCAAAAGTTGAGAAACCCTATTGATAAAACTATCAAAAGCATGAGGTTCAGTTGTTTGTTTTGCATCAGTGTAAATGGCAAATTTCCCAAATTAGGAAACTGCTCTTCCGAACACCGTAGTCATTCCAGGCCTTCGACCCATCAAGAACTATTGTTAATATTTTGTTGAATAAGCTTCCAGGCTCTTTCTTATACATAGAGTATTTTAATCCTAATTCTGGTGTCTGTCTGGCTAGATGACTCTCTGGCCACATTCAGGAAGAGAAGAGCCAACAACTCATGGGCCCAGGGAGTCTGGATATCATTCCCATTCCATAAAGAAGGGGCTGTGACTAGCAGAGGGGAGAACTGACCTTGGAGAGGTGACCTAAACTAGAAAGATGGAACAGAACTCAAGTAACCCTCTTAATACCAAAATGCCTTGTGATGTGACCCCATGATTCTCATCCTCTCTCCAAACTAACTTTGATCTCCTCTAATTTTTGTTCTTCCCTTCCAATTCCACAGAAAAATTTAGAGTTTTGTTTTGTGGATTTTTATTCATCAGTGGTATACTGAACGTACTTGTTGGCAACTGAATTTTTTCCCACTCAATATGTTTTAGAGATTCCTCCATGTTAACAAAGGGATCTGGTTCATTTTGAGTGTTGCATAGCACTCCATGACCTGCATATAACACAGTTGAATGAATAGTTCCCTATAGATGAACATTTAGGTCATTTCTTTTTTTATGTTTTTGAGATGGTGTTTCTCTCTTGTTGCCCAGGCTGGAGTGCAATGGTACGATCTTGGCTCACCGCAACCTCCACCTCCCGGGTTCAGGTGATTCTCCTGCCTAAGCTCCCCAGGTAGCTGGGATTACAGGCATGCGCCACCACACCCAGCTAATTTTGTATTTTTAGTAGAGATGGGATTTCTCCATGTTGGTCAGACTGGTCTCGAACTCCCCACTTCAGGTGATCTGCCTGCCTCGGTCTCCCAAAGTGCTGGGATTACAGGCGTGAGCCACCGTGCCTAGCCTATTTAGGTCATTTATATTACTTTACTATTAAACATAATGCTGCAATGATAACCTTGATACATGTGTTAAATGTAAATATTTTTCTGCAGTAGATACCAAGAAATAGAATTGCTTTGTCGAAGGCTGTGTTTATTTAAAATTTTAATGGAAATTCACAAATTGTCTAAAAAGATGCTGAACCAATCTAAGCTGTCATTGAAAATGTCTGAGCGTTCCCATTTCCCCATACTAACTCCTGATATAATAAAACTTTTATACTTTTTACCAATCTGATGGGTTAAAAATATTATATTGTTTTCATAATTTGCATTTCCTTGATTTTTACTAACAAGGTTGAGCAGGCTTTTATATTTGTAGGTTATTTATATTTATCCTTCTGGGAATTGCCTTCCTACTTCCTTTAATAAGGTATTTACTCTTGATTGTTGGTCTTTTTAAAATTGTTTTTGAAGTTTTTTATTCTGGATAAATATTAATGTTATCCATGTTTCTTATATTTTCACCCAGTTAATTCCTTATCTTTTACATTTTGGAATTATCACACATTTTATAAATGTTAAACTCTTCATATATTCAAATGTATTCATTATTTCCTTTACAACTTTGGGGTTTGGGATTTTTTTTTTTTTTTTTTGAGACAGTGTCTTACTCTTGTCACCGAGACTGGAGTGCAGTGGCTCAATCTCGGCTCACTGCAACCTCTGCCTCCTGGGCTCAAGCAAGTTTCCTGCCTCAGCCTCCATGCTGAGTAACTGGGAACATGGTGGTGCAAGCCACCATGTCCGACTAATTTTTGTATTTTTTTTTTTTGTAGAGACAGGGCTTCACCATGTTGCCCAAGTTGGTCTTGAACTCCTGAGTTCAAGCAATCCACCCACCTCTGCCTTCTAAAGTGCTAGGATTATAGGCATGAGTCACTTGCCTGGTCTGGATTTTGGATGTTAAAGAGCCTCCCTTCTTTCCTTCCTTCCTTCCTGCCTTCCTTCCTTCCTTCCTCTTTCTCTCTTTCTTTCTCTTTCCTTCTTTCTTTTCTTTCTTTCTTCTTTCTTTCTTTCTTTCTTTCTTTCTTTCTTTCTTTCTTTCTTTCTTTCTTCTTTCTTTCTTTCTTCTTTCTTTCAAGACATGGTCTCACTCCATTGTTCAGGCTAGAGTGCAGTGGCGTGATCACAGCTCACTGCGGCCTCAACCTCCTGGGCTCAGGTGATCCTCCCACCTGGCCTCCCCAGTAGCTGGGACTGCTACAGGTGTGTGTTACCATGCCTAGCTAACCTCCATTCTTTCAAACTTAAAATGTTTCCCAGTATTTTCTTCCAATGTTTCATTATTTAGATTTTTATGTTTTGGAGAAGGCCAGTTTCACGGGCATGCAACTGGTGCACAGGGCCCAAGTTTAGAAGGGCTCTGAAAATTGTGTATTACTTTTTTGTGAGTATGTGAGTGGTGTGAATGAGACAGTATATAGATTATTAGGAAGGTGTGCTATGGAGTCAAAGTACTCACATTTGAATCTTGTCTGTAAGACTCATTAGCTATGTGACTGTGCAAATTACTTAATCGTTCATGTCTCAGATATCTCATCTTTAAAATGGGGATAGTGACAGGATCCATCGAGCCCTTTTCATTGTTTTGTTGGTGTAACGTAGCCCTGGCAAAGCCCTTAGTGTAGCATCTGGCATATGAAAGTTTGTTGTGATAAGAATTTTCCCTGTGCTTATTTTAATTAAAATTTTTAAAGTGTCAAAACTTACCTTGAATGTGGACCTCTTCTATACAGTACTGACCAGGTTTTGCCTGGCAGGTTCCCAGGTCTAAAAGACATCCATGGAAGGGGATTGAAAGATTGCATGCTCTGCAAATCAAACCTCCAACATCTCCAAGTACAGGGGCAGAAAAATGAGAAGTGGTAGATAAGAGAGAGAAAAAGAAGAAGGAAGAGAGATCAAAAAAATAAAGTAGTGATTTTTGACTTTATATATATATATTTTTGTTATATATATATTTTATGTTATATATATTAAATATATATTTTATTAAATATATATTTTATGTTATATATATTTTATTATTTTTTTTTTATGTTTTGGAGAAGGCCAGTTTCACAGGCATGCAACTGGTGCACAGGGCCCAAGTTTAGAAGGGCTCTGAAAATTGTATATTACTTTTTTGTGAGTACGTGAGTGGTGTGAATGAGACAGTATATAGATTATTAGGAAGGTGTGCTCTGGAGTCAAAGTACTCACATTTGAATCTTGTCTATAAGACTCATTAGCTATGTGACTGTGCAAATTACTTAATCGTTTGTGTCTCAGATATCTCATCTTTAAAATGGGGATAGTGACAGGATCCATCCAGCTCTTTTCATTGTTTTGTTGGTGTAATGTAGCCCTGGCAAAGCCCTTAGTGTAGCATCTGGCATATGAAAGTTTGTTGTGATAAGCACCCTGTGCTTATTTTAATTAAAATTTTTAAAGTGTCAAAACTTACCTTGAATGTGGACCTCTTCTTTACAGTACTGACCAGGTTTTGTCTGGCAGGTTCCCAGGTCTAAAAGACATCCATGGAAGGGGATTGAAAGATGGTATGCTCTGCAAATGTGTGTGTGTGTGTGTGTGTGTATATATATATACACACTTTTTTTTTTTTTTTTTTGAGACAGTGTTGCACTCCTGTTACCCAGGCTGGAGTGCAGTGGCACAATCTCGGCTCACTGCAACCTCCGCTTCCCGGGCTCAAGTGAGTGATCCTCCCACTTCAGCCTCCCAAGTAGCTGGGACTACAGGCACACACCCACCGTGTCCAGCTTTTTGTATGTTTAGTGGGGAGACGGGGTTTCGCTATGTTGCCCGGGCTGGTCTCTCTGCGTTGGCCTCCCAAAGTGCTGGGATTACAGGTGTGGGCCATTGTGCCCAGGAAGTAAGCAATATTTAAAAAATTCTAAAACCTAACGTAAATTATTATTATTATTTTTTGAGATGCAATTTCACTCTTGTTGCCCAGGCTGGAGAGCAATGGCGTGATCTCGGCTCACTGCAACCTCCACCTCTCAGGTTCAAGCGATTCTCTGGCCTCAACCTCCTGAGTAGCTGGGATTACAGGTGCATGCCACCATGCCTGGCTAATTTTTTGTATTTTTAGTAGAGACGGGGTTTCACCATATTGGCCAGGCTGGTCTCAAACTCCTACCTCAGGTGATCCACCCGCCTTGGCCTCCCAAGAGTGCTGGGATTACAGGTGTGAGCCTCCGCACCAGGCTAAAATTATTTTTTATTTTGAGAATTTAATGAGGGAAATTTTGAAGCGTATGCTGTATTTATGAATTGAAGCACCTTGAACTATGGTAATCAGTCAGGAGCCCAGGTCGTCTAAACAACTTAGTTGGTTAAAATTCATTCAGTTCCTCAGTGCTTAATTAAATCACACCAAATTTATTTTACCAGAAAATTTAATTTCAGCCACATATTCACTGTTAGGACTTAATTTCAGTGCCTAGGGTAGCATATTATATATAGTCAATTCTTCATGAATATTTATTGCTTCATTAATGTTTACATATTGGTTATCTTCCATACTCAAATTTAGTGGCTTGAAAATGTTATTCATTTTGTTTATATAGAAATAGCCCAGAGATTCTTGAACTGGTCAATACTGGTAAGGTTGGAAGACATTATCTAGAAGACTGTTTTCCAAATTCTACTGTGCATCAGATTTATTTAAGCAGATTAAATAAACTCACAGATTCCCAGAGCCCCCAAAAACCTGAGTTAGAATCTATGGAAGGTGGGGCTTGAGAATTTGTATTTTAGATCTGCAGAAATAGCTGAGGGGATATGATTTAGCTATCAATGTCTAGACCAATGTTTGTGAATCGTTGATTCTTCCAATTCAGGGATCTTTCTTTTTTTTTTAGAGACAGAGTCTTGCTCTTTTGTCCAGGTTGGAGTGCAGTGGTGCAATCTAATCTCACTGCAACCTCCACCTCTCGGGTTCAAGCAATTCTCCTGCCTCAGCTTCCCGAGTAGCTGGGACTACGGGCGCCCGCCACCACGCCCAGCTAATTTTTTGTATTTTAGTAGAGATGGGGTTTCACCGTGTTGCCCAGGCTGGTCTTGAACTCCTGAGCTCAGTCAATCCATCTGCCTCAGCCTCCCAAAGTGCTAGGATTACAGGCGTGAGCCATCACGGCCAGCCTTAGGGATCTTTCTTATAGCTTCTGCAGGGAGCTTTGGCCAGTGATAGAGAACTGATCACCATTAAAAACAGCTCAGATTGTTAAAAGATTCTTTTGAAATTGAGCCAGAATTTCTCTGAGTGCTCACAGTTTCCATCTTCCACTATATGATGACCACTGCCGTGTCACTCCTATTCATTGATGGTCCCAAAGAAGGGTTTACCAGATGTTTTCTGCAATGTGTTTTATATCTCCCTCTGCCATATTGGGAGATAGAAGAGAACATTTTTAATAGAAAACAGTCTGGCTGATGAGGCTAATTAACCTTTGTTGATGATTTTCCCCAGGCTCAACCTCATCTAAAGATACTTCGGAAATTTCACATTGGTTCTGCCACTAAGCGTGACAGACTTTCCATTCATAATCAGTGATCAATCAACAATTTTTTTTTTGAGACAGAGTTTCACTCTTGTTGCCCAGGCTGGAGTGCAATGGCATGATCTTGGCTCACCGCAACCTCTGCCTCCTGGGTTCAAGCAATTCTCCTGCCTCAGCCTCCCGAGTAGCTAGGATTACAGGCATGCACCACCACGCCCAGCTAATTTTGTGTTTTTAGTAGAGACGGGGTTTCTCCATGTTGGTCAGGCTGGTCTTGAACTTCCGACCTCAGATCTGATCCACCCGCCTCAGCCTCCCAAAGTGCTGGGATTACAGGCGTGATCCACCGCACCTGGCCAACCAACAAATATTTTTAAAGAATGGAGCTTATATCAAGCACTCTACTAAGCCATTTACATTCATAAGCCCAATTATTTCCCAAAGTATACATTTCAGGTAGGTATTATAGATGTCTGCATTTCACATAAAAGAAAACTGAGGCCTTAATAGCTTGGGTGGAAGAAAGAGTGAAAAATAGTCTGTTGGAATCTAAGTCCCTGCTCTTAGCAAGCACACTACCTCCTTGGAGCTCCCTACCTTTTGCATATCCCAAACCTTCTGATCACTCTCTTCGTACTGGAGGTCTTGGTTCTTCTTGGATCAGGATCAATTGCCTGCCTGGAATACTAGGCCTGCTGTTTCTTCAGGTCATCCTGGAGTAAGTTTTCCTCCTGAATTTGTGATCATTCAATCTCACAACTTGCCCTTAGAGACTCATCACGTTACTCAGACCTTTGGTGCCAAGAGGCCCCCTGAGGTGGAGAGCTCATGTGATATCAGATCACTGTCCTTCTTGCCCAAGGCCCCTGGACTGGTTTCCTGGGTGAGATCTGTTCCAGTTTCTCTCCCCCTCTCTCAGACTGTCTCTCTGATTCCACACCCAACAACCATAGCCTTCTTCTTCCTGAAACCTTGACCCTGACATGTTTCACTATGGCCGAAGATGACTCCTTAACTTTAGGCCTTTTTGCTGTCATTGTTCAGTTTTCTGCTTACTTATAAATATGTTCCTGGATCCCATTTTCTTTCTTCCAGTCTGTTTTGGTTTGGACATTTACTGTTGATTTTATTAACATATCTACTATATAATATATTCCAATTTGGCCACTAAGTTTAATGCTTTAGGTTAGATGTAAAATGAATTATTTCCTTAAGTGTTTAATTCTGAAGTGTGCTATTCTCTTTATTACTTTATTAGCTGAGAAAAATATATATATAATTATTTAAATGCATACTATAATTCATATATATGTGTGTGTATGTATATATATATATATATTTGGGGGGTGGTGGTGGGGAGGAGATGGAGTCTTGCTCTGTTGCCCAGGCTGGAGTACAGTGGTGCAATCTCTGCTCACTGAAACCTCTGCCTCATGGGTTCAAGCGATTCTCCTGTCTCAGCCTCCCGAGTAGCTAGGACTACAGGCGCATGCCACCATTCCTGGCTAATTTTTGTATGTTTTAGTAGAGATGGGGTTTCACCACGTTGGCCAGGCTGGTCTTGAACTCCTGACCTCAGGTGATCCACTCCCCTTGGCCCTCCCAAAGTGTCGAGATTACAGACATGAGCCACTGCACCCGGCCTATAATTCATATATATGTATATTTAAACATATAAATCATGATGATGTGATCCTTTAAAATAACCACCCCTTACTTCATGGGCAGTCCTGCAAACCAGGTAAGTACCAACAACAAAATTTCTCTTTATGCTGAATTTTCTTCTTTTGCCTATACCTCTTTCTTATGTCCAGCAAAATTAATGCAACCCCTGAATCATTTTCTTATGACACCCAAGACACTGAAGATGTTTTCTTATGATTTTTCATGGATTCATATGCTTCCTTCCACATTCTTTATAGGAAACAGTATGAGGACTTCAAATGCAGCAGAGACCTAAGCTGTACAATTTGAATTTCTTGCTGCCCTCCCTCTCTGCAAGGGGTAATCAGAACTCCATTGTGCACTGCATTTAGTAATGAGGGTAGCATAGGAAGCAGATGCCAGAGACTGGTGGTCTTGTGTTCCAGATGTGGTGTGTTTAACTTGCATAAAGTTTTCAAAAATTGTGTTAGTTGTCAACATTTAAAAATTGGGAGAGTTATCCTAAGAATCTGAGTTTCTCGCTTCTCCTGAAGAATCAGGAGATTTGGCAGTCTTGGGCTCCACTTTCTCTGCGGCAGCAAACATCTGCAGCTGCATACCAGCTGCCCTTCCTTAGAAGAGCCTTTCCTCTTGTGTAGCTAGCTGGCTTCCCTCATTTATATTAGGTGGCCAGAAACTTTATGAATGTGAGTTGGTGACTGCAGTATTTGATATCAAGTCTCCAATCTATGCTGCTTTTGTTATGATTAATTCACTTCCTTTGCCATGCTTATAAGGGCTTTTGGACCAGTTTGGTTAGTTCTAGCTCAGTGATATTAATAGCAATGTGTGGTCCACCACCTCTCAGCTCAATTTCCTCATCTATAAAATGAGAAATAACAGCACCTAACTTAAAGATCATGAGAATTCAATGAATTATTAATAATAATAATGAAATGTTTGGAACAGAACCTGAATATATAAGTGCTCAATAAATGTGAGCTCTTATTATTAATTGAGTCCTTACTCAGGCCATGCTATAAGCACCCAGAGATAGAACCCAGAAGTTAGCAGGCAGAGTCTGTTAGAGTCAGAATGTGGTTACCAAGAGTACGTCTAGAAGAAAGAGCAAGAGAAGGTGGCTTCTACAGCAGTACTTTTCAGATTCCCTTATTTAAGGTCACTCTCCACTTAGTCGTATGGCAATTCTACAATTTCTTTTTTTTTGGGGGGGATGGAGTCTCGCTCTGTCACTCAGGCTGGAGTGCAGTGGTGCGATCTTGACTCACTGCAAGCTCTGCCTCCCGGATTCACGCCATTCTCCTGCCTCAGCCTCCCAAGTAGCTGGGACTACAGGCACCTGCCATTGTGCCCAGCTACTTTTTTGTATTTTTAGTAGAGACAGGGTTTCACCGTGTTAGCCAGGATGGTCTCGATCTCCTGACCTCGTGATCCGCCCACCTCAGCCTCCCAAAGTGTTGGGATTACAGGCCTGAGCTACCACGCTCGGCCCTACAATTTCTTAATAATTTTCTATCCTTTTAACTTATGCTTTCCTAATGACTTACCACCTAAGAGGCAGAATAAGATAACACCAGCAAAGACAATCCTTCTCATTCTGATTTCCAAGCCAAAAAGGAGATGAAAGGAAAGACACGTCCCACTGATTTCTGGGGAAGTGATAAAGTTACACATTTATGTTAGCTATTTTAAAAAGGGAAAGGACTTTTTAAGTTTTATTGATTTCATTAAGACAATATAAATAAGTTTATTTTGTGAAGGAGGAAAAATAAGCTACCTGTCTTTATAAAAAAGTCACCATATGACTGGGCGCAGTGACTCACGCGTGTATTCCCAACACTTTGGGATGCCAAGGTGGGCAGATTGCCTGAGGTCAGGAGTTCAAGACCAGCCTGCCCAACATGGTGAAACCCCGTCGCTACTAAAAATACAAAAATTAGCCAGGTGTGGTTGTGGCTGCCTGCAATCCCAGCTACTTGGGAGGCTGAGGCACAAGAATCGCTTGAATCCAGGATGCAAAGGTTGCAGTGAGCTGAGATGAGGCCACTGCACTCTAGCCTGGGGGACAGAGTGAGACTGTAAATAAATAAATAAATAAATAAACCCATAAAACTTCTAGTTCCTGAACATTTTAAGTTATTTTATTACCAAATATCACCTTCTCTCTTCACTTTTTCCTCAGAATTATAATGGTTTCATACAAAAATATGAAGTGAAATAGATGGTATTTCTAGAATAATATCCTGTTAGAAATCCTTTTAACTATTGGCCAAAAGGAAAATACACATATTCATTCATGCTCCTTTATGAATTATTATTATTATTATTTTTGAGATGGAGTCTCACTCTGTTGCCAGAGTGGAGTGCAATGGCGTGATCTCAGCTCACTGCAACTTTGGCCTCCCAGGTTCAAGCGATTCTCCTGCCTCAGCCTCCCAAGTAGCTGGATTACAGGCGCATGCCGTAACACCCGGCTAATTTTTGTATTTTTAGTAAAGACAGGGTTTCACCATGTTGGCCAGGATGATCTTGATCTCTGGACCTCATGATCCACCCACCTTTGCCTCCCAAAGTGCTGGGATTACAGGCGTGAGCTACCACGCCCGGCCTATGAATTATTAATAATACTTTCACTGCAAAAGACCTTATTTATGAGGGAAAAGCATTATGTGATGGTTAACAATAGTTAATACTTATTAAAATGAAGGGAAGAAATTGTAAGATTGGGCAAAGTATAATATTTCAGTTATTCATGACCTACCTATCCTTTTCATTAAGGTACTATGGAAATTTTCCTGGGTCTGAACTTCCTTAAAAGGATGAAAACGAGTACAATTTCTGATGTGATGAAGTCTGTTACAACTGAAAGCGACACTCTGATCCACTAGATTCCAAACGGTTTAAACAGTAAAAATTGACCGAGTAAATGCGAATATTTTTTCACTTGAACACTCTCATCTGTTTGGAACTTAATTTCCTTACTCATGAGATTAATATAATAAGTCTAAGTTGGTCAGTAGTTAAACTAACTGTAAATTTGGCTGAAGTTGCTATGTTCACTATGCAAAGATTAGGTAATTCAGAAATAGATAGCCTTGTGGGCATACTATCTATTTATTATGTAAAGTACTTGGTCTTAATTTAAAAAAAAATTCCATATAGTCTTTAAAGCAACACTTAGTGCATTCAGAAAGCAATTTGAATTTTTAAAAAGTTTATTTCCAAACTAATATATAGTTCCAAATTAATATACATTATTTTTGAAAAAATGAAAGTATTAAGAATGTTAAAATCCCCTTTGACCATGTTCCCATCAAACCCAGTGTCTCCTCCAAATGTAACCACATTATCAATATGTTGAGTATCTCTTTTTTTTTTAATCATTTCCTAAAGTTTATTCAAGGGTACTTTTTCTTCTGTGCATTTTCATCATAACACTTATAACATAGGATTATATATAATAATACTTTCTCTTTTACTTTTGCAAAAATAATATAATACTCTACATATTATTTTCCCCCTTATATTTTATTCAAAAATGAATGTTTAAAATCTTCCTATGTCAGTCTTTCAAACTTTCATTATTTTTTATTGCTATATAATATTTTCTGGTATGGATACATCATATTTATCCATTTCCTGGTTGATGAGCACATACATTCTTTTTTTTAAAATAACAAACAATGCTGTAATGTGTGTATATGGACTTGGGCACATATGCAAATTGTTTCTCTAAGACAGATCCTGAAAATTGGGATTGCTTGTCCCAAGGCCTATCAAACTGCCCCTGAAAGTAGCTATAGAAATTTTGCCATCCACTGGCCAGGCACGGTGGCTCACGCCTGTAATCCCAGCACTTTGGGAGGCTGAGGCAGGCAGATCATGAGCTCAGGAGTTCGAGACCAGCCTGGCCAGCATGGTGAAACCCCTTCTCTACTAAAAATACAAAAAAATTAGCCAAGCGTGGTGGCAGGTGCCTGTAATTCCCACTACTCGGGAGGCTGAGGCAGGAGAATCACTTGAAACCAGAAGGCAGAGGTTGCAGTGAGCCGAGATTGCATCACTGCCCTCCAGCCTGGGCAACAAGAGCGAAACCCCGTCTCAAAAAAAAAAAAAAAAAAAAAAATAGAAATGTTTCCACCCACCAGCAGAGTATGAATACTTCTTCCCCATATCCTCATTAATATTGAATCAAAGATTTGCAAAATAATATTTATTAACAGCTAAAAGTCTAGGTTAACATTATCTTTTGCCTAGCAAGTTGCAGAGATGAAGAAATAGATGTATTATTATTGACAAATGGTGTTCTCAAGTATGCACTTTTAGTCAAAGGGTGGGGAAATGTAAATGAGTGTGTGTGTGTGTATGTGTGTGTATTAATACATATGTTAGTACCTATACTCAAATATACATACATAAATACATAATTTGTATTACCCCATAGCTATAACTTTGTAGTCTGTTCTTTTTAAAACTTAACTTCATATTTTGAGTACTTATTTTGTCATTAAATATTTCTTTCTTTTCCTTTTTGAGACGGAGTTTTGTTCTTGTTGTCCAGGCTGGAGTGCAATGGTGCGATCTCGGCTCACTGCAATCTCTGCCTCCCAGGTTAAAGCAATTCTCCTGCCACTGCGCCCGGCCAAGAATATATTTTTAAAGCTCCTGTAATATTCAGCCATATAGAGTTACTATAATTTATTTAATAATCCTCTCATGTTTGGGGATCTTTCATTATAATTTTATTTGTGTTTAAAATTTTCTTTAGGGTAAGTTCATAGAAACGAAGTTATCAGAACAAAAACATAAACCATTTATGTAAGTTGGCCGGGCACAGTGGCTCACGCCTGTAATCCCAGCACTTTGGGAGGCTGAGGCGGGCGGGTCACCTGAGGTCGGAGTTCAAGACCAGCCTGACCAACATGGAGAAACCCCATCTCTACTGAAAATAAAAAATTAGCTGGGCTCAGTGGTGCATGCCTGTAATCCCAGCTACTCAGGAAGCTGAGGCAGGAGAATTGCTTGAACCCAGGAGGTGGGGGTTGCGGTAAGCTAAGATCACGCCATTGCACTCCAGCCTGGGCAATGAGAGTGAAACTCCATCTCAAAGCAAAACAAAACCCTTTTATATAAGCCTTTTGATACACATTGGAAAATAGTTTCCTAGAAAGATAATACCAATTTAGAGCTACAGTGTGGCATATTCATCTTCAAATTCATGACTAGACCATAATAACCCCTCAATTAATGCTACTTTTGCTTCCATTCCTTCTTGAGATTTTCCTCTTGTTTAAATGTCTTCATTACAAGTTTTTCTTTGGCTCTAATGTGCCACTATTAAAAATTTATTTTCTTGAATGAAAGTGACATTATCTGATTAGTCGATCAACAAACATAATGTTCATACAAATATAAACTCGTAGGTATTATGATATTTTTCATGATATATATTATCTGTTTTTCCTTTCCTTTAGTGAAAATTGTTTTTCTGACACCTCCTAATTGATATTAAGACCAGCCTGCCCAACATGGTAAAACCCCGTCTCCACTAAAAATACAAGAATTAGCCAGGTGTGGTTGTGGGTGCCTGCAATCCCAGCTACTTGGGAGGCTGAGGCACAAGAATCGCTTGAACCCAGGATGCAAAGGTTGCAGTGAGCTGAGATCAGGCCACTGCACTCTAGCCTGGGGGACAGAGCGAGACTGTAAATAAATAAATAAATAAACCCATAAATCTTCTAGTTCCAGAACATGTTAAGTTATTTTATTACCAAATATCACCTTCTCTCTTCAATAATTGATATCTGTAGGCCTTTATATTTTATTTGAGGTGGCAAAATACCAGCTCCAAGTAGACTGTGAAAGGTATGTATATTGTAACCCCCACAGCAACTACATAAACAATAACACCAAGAGATACAGCCTCTTAGTAATCAGTAGAACAAGTAGGCAGAAAATTGGCAAGGATAGAGAAGACTTGGAATTCTTTTAAGTGTTCATGGAATATTCACTAAGACAGACCATATAATGGTTCATATAACAAACCTTAAAGTTTTTAAAGAATAGAAATCATTTAAAGGAGTTTCTCTGACCATAATGAAAGCAAATAGACTTTCATATCTATTTCATGTGGGTGACAGATTTTTGGCAAAAGTCAAGAAGAGACCTGTGTTCAACAAATAATGCTGAAACAATCACCTGTTCATGCCTTTTCCCTAAAAAATACACCTCAACTCTTACCTTACACTTTATACAAAAATTAGTTAAAAATGCATCATAGAGTTAAATATAAAACATAAAAGTATAAATTTTCCAGAATAAAACATAGGATAGTTTAATTTTTGTTTGAGACAGAGACTTGCTCTGTCACACAAGCTGGTGCAATGGTGCAGTCACGGCTCACTGAAGCCTTGGCCTCGCGGCTCAAGTGATCCTCCCACCTGAGCCTCCCGAGTAGCTGGGACCACAGGTGCATACCATTGTGCCCAGCTCATTTTTAATTTTTTTTTTTTTTATAGAGACAAGGTCTCACATGTTGCCTAGGCTGGTCTCAAACCCCTGGGCTCAAGTGATCCTCCCACCTCAGCCTCTCAAAGTTCTGGGATTATAGGAATGAGCTTATAGGAGAATTTTTGTGAAAGCAGAGTTCTTAGACACCAAAACCATGATTCATAAAAGTAAAAAAAAAAAAAAAAACTAATAAATTGAACTTCATCCAAACTAAAAATATTTGTTCTCCAAAAGACAAGAATGAAAGGACAAGCCATAGACTAGAAAAAAAATATTTGTGGCTGGGCGTGATGGCTCACGCCTGTAATCCCAGCACTTTGGGAGGCTGAGATGGGTGGATCACGAAGTCAGGAGATCGAGACCATCCTGGCTAACACAGTGAAACCCTGTCTCTACTAAAAATACAAAAAATTAGCTGGGCGTGGTGGTGGGCACCTGTAGTCCCAGCTACTCAGGAGGCTGAGGCAGGAGAATGGCATGAACCCAGGAGGCAGAGCTTGCAGTGAGCTGAGATCACACCACTGCACTCCAGCTTGGGAGACAGAGCCAGACACTGCCTAAAAGAAAAAAAAAATAAAAGAAAAAAGTATTTGTAAATCATGTGTCTGATAAAGGCCTTGTATTCAGAAAACATATAAAAATTTCAGTAATATGAAAACAACTCAATTAAAGAAAAATAAGCAAAGGGTCTAAATAGACATTTCCCCAAAAAGGATACATGGGTGTCAGATAAGCATATAACAAAATGCTCAATATCATTAGTCATTAGCAAAATGCAAACTGAAATTATAATTACATACCAATATATACCTATATTGAACGGCTTAAATAACTTAAAAAGAAACTTGACAATACCAGGTAATGGTGAGGATGCAAAACACTTGGAAATCTCATTTATTGCTGGTGAGAATGCAACATGGCACAACCTCTTTGGAAAAGAATTTGGGAGATACCCAATAAAGATAGACATATACTTACCATGTAACTTAGGAATCTCATGCCTATGTATCTACTCTGGAGAAACAAAAGTGTACATTCACTCAAAAACCTGTGAGTGAATGTTTACAGCAACTTTATTCATAATTGCCTCACACTGGAAATAGTCCAGATTCCCTTCAATTGATGAATGGATAAACAAATTGTGCTTTGTCCATACAATAGAATACTACTCAACAATGAAAAGTAATGAACTACTGATGCACAAACAACACAAATGGATCTCAATTTCCTTATACTGAATGACAGAAGCCATACCAAAAAGGCCACATATTCTTGGATACCATTTACCTGACACTCTTGAAAAGGCAAAACTTTTTCCTGGAGAGTGGTTGACAGGGGTTAAGGGTGAGAGGAAGGATTGACTATGAAAAGACAGCATGGCTGGGCATGGTGGCTCACGCCTGTAATCCCAGCACTTTGGGAGGCCAAGGTGGGCGGATCATGAGGTCAAGAGATCGAGACCATCCTGGCCAACATGGTGAAACCCTGTCTCTATGAAAAATACAAAAATTAGCTGGGCATGGTGCCACGTTCCTGTATTCCCAGCTACTCGGGAGGCTAAGGCAAGAGAATTGCTTGAACCCAGGAGGCAGAGGTTGCAGTGAGCCGAGATCGTGCCACTGCACTCCAGCCTGACAACAGAGTGAGACTCTGTCTCAAAAAAGAAAGAAAGAAAAAAAACCCTAAAGACTCATCCAAAAGTCTCCTAGATCTAATAAATGAATTAAGTTTCAGGATACAAAATCAATGTACACAAATCAGTAGCACTGCTATACACCAAGAATGACCAAGCTGAGAATCAAATCAAGAACTCAATCCCCTTTACAACAGCTGCAAAAAAAAAAAAAAAAAAAAAAAAAAAAAAGTTAGGAATAGACCTAACCAAGGAGGTGAGAGATTTCTGCAAAGAAAACTGCAAAACACTGCTGAAAGAAATCACAGATGACACAAACAAATGGAAACACATCCCATGCTCATATATGGTTAGAATCAATATTGTAAAAATGACCATACTGCCAAAAGCAATCTAGAGATTCAATGCAATTTCTATCAAAGTACCATCATCATTCTTCATGGAAGTAGAAAAAACAATCCTAAAATTCACATGGAACCAAAAAAGTGCTCACATAGCCAAAGCAACACTAACATAAAAGAACAAATCTGGAGGCAGCACATTACCCAACTTCAAATTATACTACAAGCCTATAGTTACCAAAACAGTATGGTACTGGTATACAAATGGGCAGGTAGACCAATGGAACAGAATAGAGAACCCAGAAATAAAGTCAAATACTTACAGCCAACTGGTCTTCAACAAAACACACTAAAGCATAAAATGGGGAAAGGACACCCTATTCAATAAATGGTGCTGGGATAATTGGCAAGCCAAATGTAGAAGAATGAAAGGGGACCCTCATCTCTCACCTTATACAAAAATCAACTCAAGGCTGGGCATGGTGGCTCATGCCTGTAATCTCAGCACTTTGGGAGGCCAAGGCAGGTGGATCACAAGTTCAGGAGATCGAGACCATCCTGGCTAACATGGTGAAATCCCATCTTTACTAAAAACACAAAACATTAGCCGGATGTGGTGGCAGGCGCCTGTAGTCCCAGCTACTCAGGAGGCTGAGGCAGGAGAATGGCATGAACCCGGGAGGCGGAGCTTTCAGTGAGCCGAGATCACACCACTGCACTCCAGCCTGGGTGACAGAGCGAGACTCTGTCTCAAAAAATAATAATAATAATAATAATAATAATAATAATAATAATAATAATAAAATAAAATAAACTCAAAATGATCTGAGACTTAAACCTAAGACCTGAAACCATAAAAATTCTAGAAGATAACATTGGAAAAACTCTTCTAGACATTGGCTTAGGCAAAGAATTTATGACCAAAAACCCAAAAGCAAGTGCAACAAAAACAAAGATAAATAGATGGGACCTAATTAAACTAAAAAGCTTCTGCTCAGCAAAATAATAATGATAATAATCAGCAGAGTAAACAGACAACTCACAGAGTGGGAGAAAATCTTTGCAAGTTATGCATCTGCCAAAGGACTAATATCCAGAATCTACAAGAAACTGAAACAAGTCAGCAAGAAAAGAGCAATCCCATCAAAAAGAGGGCAAAGGACATGAATAGACAACATCTCAGAAGATTAAAAACAGCCAACACATGTGAAAAAACCCTCAACATCACTAATTATCAGAGAAATGCAAATTAAAACCACAGTGAGATACCACCTCACTCCTGCAAGAATGGCCATAATTAAAAAATCAAAAAATAATAAATATTGGCATGAATGTGGTGAAAAGGGAACACTTTTACACTGCTGGTGGGAATGTAAACTCGTACAACCACTATGGAAAACAGTGTGGAGATTCCTAAAGAACTAAAAGTAGAACTACCATTTGATCCAGCAATCGCACTACTGGGTATCTACACAAAGGAAAAGAAGTCATTATATGAAAAAGACACTTGCACATACATGTTTAGAGCTGAACGATTCACAATTGCAAAAATATGAAACCAGCCTAAATGCCCATCAACCAACAAGTCGATAAAGAAAATGTGGTATATATACACCATAGAATACTACTCAGCCATAAAATGAAACAAAATAATGATCTTTGCAGTAGCTTGGATGGATTTGGAGGCCATTATTCTAAGTGAAGTTAGCTCAGGAATGGAAAACCAAATATTGTATGCTCTCACTTATAAGTAAGAACTAAGCTATGAGGATGAAAAGGCATAAAAATTATATAGTAGGAGGGGGGCTGGCAAGATGGCTGAATAGGAACAACTCTGGTCTGCAGCTCCCAGCAAGACCAATGCAGAAGGCAGGTGATTTGTGCATTTCCAACTGAGGTACCTGGTTCATCTCATTGGGACTGGTTACACATTTACTAATGCAGCCCATGGAGGGCGAGCAGAAGCAGGGTGGGGGCATTGCCTCACCTGGGAAGTGCAAGGGGTCGGGGAACTCTCTCCCCCAGCCAAGGGAAGCCATGAGGAACTGTGCCATGAGGAATGGTGCACTCCAGCCCAGAGGCTATGCTTTTCCCGTGGTCTTCACAACCCATAGACCAGGAGATTCCTTCGGGTGCCTACACACCCAGGGCCCTGAGTTTCAAGCACAAAAGTGGATGGCTGTTTGGGCAGACACTGAGCTAGCTGCAGGAGTTCTTTCTCCTACCCCAGTGGCATCCAGAACACCAGCGAGACAGAACCATTCACTTACCTGAAAAGGGGAGCCGAAGCCAGGGAGCCAAGTATTCTAGCTCAGTGGATCCCACCCCCATGGAGCCCAACAGGTTAAGATCCACTGGGTTAAAATTCTTGCTGCTAGCACAGCAGTCTGAAGTCGACCTGGGACACTCGAGCTTAGTGCAGGGAGGGACAGCCACCATTACTGAGGCTTGAGTAGGCAGTTTTTCCCTCACACTGTAAACAAAGCTGCCAGAAAGTTAGAACTGGGTGAGGAACCCACTGCAGCACAGCCAAGTGGCTATACCTACACTGCCTCTCTAGATTCTTCCTCTCTGGGCAGGGCATCTCTGAAAGAAAGGCAGCAGCCCCAGTTAGAGGCTTATAGATAAAACCCCCATCTCCCTGGGACAGAGCACCTAGGGAAAGGGGCAGCTGTGCGCACAGCTTCAGCAGACTTAAACGTTCCTGCCTGCCGGCTCTGAAGAGAGCAGTGGATCTCCCAGCATAGCGCTTGAGCTCTGCTAAGGGACAGACTGCCTCCTCTAGTGGGTCCCTGACCCCAATGCCTTTTGACAGGGAGATACCTCCCAGCAGGGGTCGACAGACACCTACAGGAGAGCTCCAGCTGGCATCTGGCAGGTGCCCCTCTGGGATGAAGCCTCCAAAGGAAGGAGCAGGCAGAGCAATCTTTGCTGTTCTGCAGCCTCCACTGGTGATACCCAGGCAAATAGGTTCTGGAGTGAACCTCCAGCAAACTCCAGCAGACCTGCAGAAGAGGGGCCTGACTATTAGAAGGAAAACTATCAAACAGAAAGCAATAGCATCATCAACAAAAAGGACTCCCATGCAAAAACCCCATTGGAAAATCACCAACATCAAAGACCAAAGGTAGATAAATCCATGAAGATGAAGAAAAACCAGCACAAAAAGGCTGAAAATTCCCAAAACCAGAATGCCTCTTCTCCTCCAAAGGATCACAACTCCTCGCAAGCAAGGGAACAAAACTGGATGGAAAATAAATTTGACAAATTGACAGAAGTAGGCCTCAGAAGGTGGGTAATAACAAACTCCTCAGAGCTAAAGGAGCATGTTCTCACCCAATGCAAGGAAGTTAAGGACCTTGATAAAAGGTTACAGGAACTGCTAACTAGAATAGCCATTTTAGAGAAGAACATAAATGACCTGATGGAGCAGAAAAACACAGCACGAGAACTTTATAAAGCATACACCAGTATCAATAGCCGAATCAATTGTGGAAGAATCAAAAGTGGAAGAAAGGATATCAGAGATTGAAGATCAACTTAATGATATAAAACATGAAGACAAGATTAGAGAAAAAAGAATGAAAAGGAATGAACAGAGACTCCAAGAAATATGAGACTATGTGAAAAGACCAAATCTATGTTTGATTGGTGTACCTGAAAGTGATGGGGAGAATGGAACCAAGTTGGAAAACACTCTTCAGGATATCATCCAGGAGAACTTCCCCAACCTAGCAAGACAGGCCAACATTCAAATTCTGGAAATACAGAGAACACCACAAAGATACTCCTCAAAAAGAGCAGCCCCAAGAGACATAATTGTCAGATTCACCAAGGTTGAAATGATGGAAAAAATGTTAAGGGCAGCCAGAGAGAAAGGTCAGGTTACCCACAAAGGGAAGCCCATCAGGCTAACAGCAGATCTCTCTGCAGAAACCCTACAAGCCAGGAGAGAGTGGGGGCCAATATTCAACATTCTTAAAGAAAAGAATGTTCAACCCAGCATTTCATATCCAGCCAAACTAAGCTTCATAAGCAAAGGAGAAATAAAATCCTTTACAGACAAGCAAATACTGAGGGATTTTGTCACCACCAGGCCTGCCTTACAAGAGCTCCTGAAGGAAGTGCTAAATATGGAAAGGAAAAACCAGTACCAGCCACTACAAAAACATACCAAAATATAAAGATCATTGACACTATGAAGAAACTGCATCAACTAATGGGCAAAATAACCAGCTAGCATCATATGACGGATCAAATTCACACATAACAGTATTGACCTTAAATGTAAATGAGCTAAATGCCCCAACTAAAAGACACAGACTGCAAATTGGATAAACGTCAAGACCCATTGGTGTGCTGTATTCAGGAGACCATCTCATGTGCAAAGACACACATAGGCTCAAAATAAAGGGATGGAGGAATATTTACCAAGCAAATGGAAAGCAAACAAAGGCAGGGGTTGCAATCCTTGTCTCTGATAAAACAGACTTTAAACCAACAAAGATCAAAAAAGATAAAGAAGGGCATTACCTAATGGTAAAGGGATCAATGCAACAAAAAGAGCTAACCTAAATATATATCCACCCAATGCAGGAGCACCTAGATTCATAACACAAGTTCTTAGAGTCCTAAAAAGAGACTTAGACTCCCACACAATAATAATGGGAGACTTTAACACCCCACTGTCAATATTAGACAGAGCAATGAGACAGAAAATTAACAAGGATATTCAGGGATTGAACTCAGCTCTGGACCAAGTGAAACTAATAGACATCTACAGAACTCTCCACCCCAAATTAACAGAATGTACATTCTTCTCAGCACCACATAGCACTTATTCTAAAATTGACCACATAATTGGAAAACATTCCTCAGCAAATGCAAAAGAACAGAAGTCATAACAAACAGTCTCTCAGACCACAGTACGATCAAATTAGAAGTCAGGATTAAGAAACTCACTCAAAACTGTGCAACTACATGGAAACGGAACAACCTGCTCCTGAATGACTACTGGGAAAATAACGAAATTAAGGCAGAAATAAGTAAGTTCTTTGAAACTAATGAGAACAAAGACACAACATACCAGAATCTCTGGGACACCACTAAGCAGTGTTTAGAGGGAAATTGTTAGCACTAAATGCCCATGGGAGAAAGCGGGAAAGATCTAAAGTCAACACCCTAACATCACCATCAAAAGAACTAGAGAAGCAAGAGCAAACAAATTCAAAAGCTAGCAGAAGACAAGAAATAACTAAGATCAGAGCAGAACTGAAGGAGATAGAGACACAAAAAACGCTTCAAAAAATCAGTGAATCCAGGAGCTGTTTTTTGAAAAGGTTAACAAAATAGATAGACCACTAGCCAGACTAATAAAGAAGTAAGGAGAGAAGAATCAAATAGAGACAATAAAAAGTGATAAAGGGGATATCACCACTGATCCTACAGAAATACAAACTACCATCAGAGAATACTATAAACATCTCTATGCAAACAAACTAGAAAATCCAGACGAAATGGATAAATTCCTGGACACATACACCCTCCCAAGACTAAACCAGGAAGAAGTCAAATCCCTGAATAGACCAATAACATGTTCTGAAATTGAGGCAGTAATTAGTAGCCTATCAACCAAAAAAAGTCCAGGACCAGATGGATTCACAGCTAAATTCTACCACAGGTGCAAAGAGGAGCTGGTACCATTCCTTCTGAAACTATTCCAAACAATAGAAAAAGAGGGACTCCTCCATAACTCATTTTATGAGGCCAGCAGCATCTGGATACCAAAACCTGGCAGAGACACAACATAAAAAAACTTTCAGGCCAATATCCCTGATGAACATCGATGCAAAAATCCTCAATAAAATACTGGCAAACTGAATCCAGCAGCACATCAAAAAGCTTATCCACCATGATCAAGTCAGCTTCATCTCTGGGATGCAAGGCTGGTTCAACATATGTAAATCAATAAATATAATCCATCACATGAACAGAACCAATGACAAAAACCACATGATTATCTCAATAAATGCAGAAAAGGCCTTTGATAAAATTCAATACCCCTTTATGCTAAAAACACTCAATAAACTAAGTATTGATTAAACATATCTCAAAATAATAAGACCTATTTATGACAAACCCACAGCCAATATCATACCGAATGGGCAAAAGCTGGAAGCATTCTCTTTGAAAACTGGCACAAGACAAGTATACCCTCTCTCCCCACTCCTATTCAACATAGTATTGGAAGTTCTGGCCAGGGCAATCAGGCAACAGAAAGAAATAAATTGTATTCAAATAGGAAGAGAGGAAGTCAAATTGTCTCTGCAGACAACATTATTGTATATTTAGAAAACCCCATCATCAGCCAGGCATGGGGGCTTATACCTGTAATCCCAGCACTTTGGGAGGCTGAGGCAGGCAGATCACGAGGTCAGAAGATCAAGACTAGCCTGGCCAATATGGTGAAACCCCATCTCTACTAAAAATACAAAAATTAGCCAGGTGTGGTGATGTGTGCCTGTAGTCCCAGCTACTCAGGAGGCTGAGGCAGAAGAATTGCTTGAATCCAGGATGCGGAGGCTGCAGTGAGCAGAGATCACGCCACTGCACTCCAGCCTGGGCAACAGAGCGAGACTCAATCACAAAACAAACAAACAAACAAACAAAAAAACATTGACTCAGCTCCAAAACTCCTTAAGCTGATAAGCAACTTCAGCAAAGTGTCAGGATACAAAATCATTGTGCAATAATCACAAGCATCCTATACATCGATAGCAGACACACAGAGAGCCAAATCATGAGTGAACTCCCAATCACAAGTGCTACAAAGAGAATAAAATACCTACGAATACAACTTACAAGGGATGTGGAGGACTGCTTCAAGGGGGACTGCAAACCACTGCTCAAGGAAATAAGAGAGGACACGAATGGAAAAACATTCCATGCTCATGGATAGGAAGAATCAATATTTTGAAAGTGGCCATACTGCCCAAATTAATTTATAGATTTCATGCTATTCCCATCAAACTACCATTGACTTTCTTCACAGAATTAGAAAAAACTACTTTAAATTTCATATGGAACCGAAAAAGAGCCCATATAGACAAGACAATCCTAAACAAAAGAACAAAGCTGGAGGCATCACAATACGTGACTTCAAACTACACTACCAGGCTACAGTAACCAAAACAGCATGGTACTGGTACCAAAACAGATATATTGGCAAATGGAACAGAACAGAGGCCTCAGAAATAACACCAAACATCTACAACCATCTGATCTTTCACAAACCTGACAAAAACAAGCAATGGGGAAAAGATTCCGTATTTAATAAATGGTGTTGGGAAAACTGGCTAGCCATATGCAGAAAACTAAAACTGGACCCCTTCTTCACGCCTTATACAAAAATTAACTCAAGATGGATTAAAGACTTAAATGTAAGACCTAAAACCATACAAACCCTAGAAGAAAATCTAGGCAATACCATTCAGGACATAGGCATGGGCAAGGACTTCGTGTCTAAAACACCAAAAGCAATGGCAATAAAAGCCAAAATTGACAAATGGGATCTAATTAAACTACAGAGCTTCTGCACAGCAAAAGAAACTGTCATCAGAGTGAATAGGCAAGCTACAGAACGAGAGAAAATTTTTGCAATCTATCCATCTGGCAAAGGACTAATATCCAGAATCTACAAGGAACTTAAACAAATTTACAAGGAAAAGACAAACAGCTCCATCAAAAAGTGGACGAAGGATATGAACAGACACTTCTCAAAAGAAGATATTTATGCAGCCAACAAATATGAAAAAAACCTCATCATCACTGGTCATCAGAGAAATGCAAATCAAAACCACAATAAGATACCATCTCACACCAGTTAGAATGGCGATCATTAAAAAGTCAGGAAACAACAGATGCTGGAGAGGATATGGAGAAATAGGAATGCTTTTACACTGTTGGTGGGAGTGTAAATTAGTTCAACCATTGTGGAAGACAGTGTGGTGATTCCTCAAGGATCTAGAACCAGAAATACCATTTGACCCAGCAATCCCATTACTGGTTATATATAACCAAACGATTATAAATCATTCTGTTGTAAAGACACATGCACATGTATGTTTATTGCAGCACTGTTCACAATAGCAAAGACTTGGAACCAACCCAAATGCCCATCAATGATAGACTGGATAAAGAAAATGTGGCACATATACACTGTGGAATACTATGCAGCCATAAAAAAAGATGAGTTCATGTCCTTTGCAGGGACATGGATGAAGCTGGAAGCCATCATTCTCAGCAAACTAACACAGGAACAGAAAACCAAACACCACATGTTCTCACTCATAAGTGGGAATTGAACAATGAAAACATATGGACACAGGGAGGGGAACAACACACACCAGGGCCTGTCAAGGAGTGGGGGACAAGGGGAGGGATAACATTAGGAGAAATACCTAATGTGGATGACGGGTTGATGGGTGCAGCAAACCACCATGGCACATATATACCTATGTAACAAACCTGCACATTCTGCACATGTATCACAGAACTTAAAGTATAATTTTTAAAAAAAGATTATTTAATTTAAAATAATTTAAAATTTAAATTTAAATAATTAAAAAAAAAGACTTTGGGGACTCAGGGGGAAGGGTGGGAGGGAGGTGAGGCATAAAAGACTACACATTGTGTACAGTGTACCCTGCTCAGGTGACGGGTGGATCAACATCTCAGAAATCACCACTAAAAAACTTATCCATGTAACCAAAAACCACCTGTTCCTCAAAAACTATTGAAATTAAATTTTAAAAAAAGAGCTGATTACAAGGAAGACATCTAACCATAGACTGCACTTGATCCGAGGTTTGAAACACAAAAAGAATATAACAGTAAAAGTAAGACATGTCAAGACAGAGCAATTGCTCAGATGAATTCAGCATGCCATGTTGACAACTCAAAATGCTAAAAACAAAACCCAAACCATTGATTGCTCAAAAATATAGCTTTTCATAATTTTGCATTGTAATTTATGTTTCATATGCATGAATGCACAACGTGTTTTCTTCTTACAGCTAGGCTATTATTAGGTGAGATTTCTGAAGGCAGGGTCTAGGTGACTGAAAAGAAGTACACTTAGCAGGGAATTGTCTAGCTATTTACAGCACCATCTGCCTTGACCCAAAAGAATATTACCATTCTTGGAAAATGCCACGGTCTGTTTTTCCTCCTCCCTTACTGGCCTCTCCTGCTCAGGCTCCTTTGCTTGCAACATCTCTTCTGGATTACTAAAATTTGGAGCCCCTCCAGAATTCTTTTCTTAGCCTTCTTTTCTTCTTTATTTTTTAAATTTAATTTTGAAAATTTGTAATATTGGGTAAATTCAAAAGAATACATATAAGAATTTTGCAAGTTACGAAGCATAATTGTAAAACCAGCCCATTCAGGGCCAGGACAAGGGTGAGGCAAGTCAGGCGCTTGTCTTGGGGGCAGAATGTAAGAGGCCACCAAAAAACTCATAATCAAGATAAATCGTAGTTTAATACAGTATTTTAAAAATCAAAATTAATATGAAAAAAATCTGTGATGAACAAAATGTGACAATTTTAAATAAAGACAGAATCTGACTCTGTAGTTTTATATCCTTGACTTAATTGTCTTACTCTAACCCCAGCCTTGGTTCCTACATAGGAGAGGAACTTAATTCTTTTAATTCTTTTTTTTTTTCGAACAGAGTCTCCCTCTGTCATCCAGGCTGGAGTGCAGTGGTGTAGTCTCGGCTCACTGCAATCCACCTCCAGGGTTCAAGCGATTCTCCTGCCTCAGCCTCCCAAGTAGCTGGGATTATAGGCATGTGCCACCATGCCCAGCTAATGTTTTCTATTTTTAGTAGAGACAGGGTTTCACCATGTTGGCCAGGCTGGTCTTGAACTCCTGACCTCAGGTGATCCACCCACCTCTGCCTCCCAAAGTGCTGGGATTACAGGTGTGAGCCACCGTGCCCAGCCAATAAATTAATTCTTAATATATGACATGGCAACCACAATAATTTAGCAAAGCATATTAGTTTTCTGCCCTGAATTTATAAGTCTCCCAAGAGTAAGAGGCTATAAAGAAACATGATTTATGGTGGGAGAGGATAGAATTAAAACGTGTCCGTTTAATAGTTGCATTAATGTAATTCCATTTGTACTCATTCTTTTTTTTTGTCTTATTCCTTTAGTAAGAATATTGAGAACAGCACTTCAATATTCCAAACTTCAATGGAAATAAACCTAGGTTTCACTTAACTATGGTCCTGATGGCTTTTTTGAAAAAGAAAGAAAAAATGTTTTCATCGTATTAAGAAAATGTCTTAGTCTTAGTTCAGAGATTTCATCAGAAAATGATGTTGATTTATATACAAGGTTTTTCATAGATACATCAAACCTATAGAAATTATAATGCATTTTTCTCTTCTTTTGATATATTGATACAATACTGTAGATTTTCTAAGATTGAATGATCCTTGCATTATTGAAATAAGTATTGTCATAGTGTATTATCATTTTATTACAGTATGCATTTGATTTTTCTGGTGTTTTATTTTCGTCATTTCTGTCTATATAAAGTAAAATTAGTCTACATGGGGTATATGTGTGTGTATATGCATGTGTGCGTGTGTGTGTGTATTTGCTATTTTGGTCAGGTTTGCTATTAGCATTATGGGAGGTTTTAAAATAAATTGGACAGCTGTCTATATTTTTTTTAGATGCTGTAAAATTTCAAATTCATACTCCACTTCTTATAAAAGGTATGACTTTGTGAAAGTTGCTTTATTTGTTTTTAAATTTCTTTTGTCAAAATTAAATACTTGAGATTTTCCCACTTTTGAGGTACATTTAAACATTTTATATTAATGAATTTTACATGTATATTTATAACATATTTTCCTTTAAGAATTTTAAATATATAACCAGGTGCATATAAAAGATTTTAAAATAAATTATAATATCTGTCAAATCTATGGTTACAGACTGAAAATTTTGCATATTTTGCTTTTTAAAAATATTTTCTTTTTTAGGCTTTCTAGTAATTTGTATGATTGGTCTTTTTACAATCTAGCATTTAGGTTAATTTATCTAATATTTTCAGGTTCTCCAATATATTAATATTACATATTTATTTATTTTAAATTGACTCTGACAGTGCTATTACACTGGTATTGGATTGCCCGGATTTATTCTCCACAGCTCTTTTCCTTTGTCCTTTTTGTTTCTTTGCTTTCTTCCCCTAAATTCTAGGAGGATTGCTTGGAGCTTGGGTTCTAATTCATTGACTTGTTTGAAACTTGACAATAAAGTTTTCTATTTCCTCAGTATTTTCTCATCTCAGGTTTCCTTCTTTTTAATGACTACTTACTCTGTCATCCAACATGTAAAATCCTGTTCAACTAATCAGAAAGTTTCTAAAATTTCATAAAGGAATATTTTATGTCATTACTTAAATCATCACTCAGATTGGCATCTTTTTTGACTTGCACTGTCTTTTCTTATTTTCAGTCGTATACTGAATTAAAGATTGAGATTAGAGTTTGTCCAGTATTGGTTTAAATTCTTTTAGAAATTGTGTGAGTTTGAAGTTCCAGACCATTCAAGATAAGGGGAAGGGGGAAATATTTCAACTTATTGTACTTTTACTTATTTGGTTCAGAAATCCAGTAGCTTAAGGGTAGAAGAAAGATAACAGGAGTCTGTCCCTTTGGCCAAAGAGTTTCTTTTCAAAGCTCGTGGTGGCAGCCTGATGTCAGCTGGGGAAGAAGCTCCATTCTTTTTCTGGCAGAACTGACTTCTTTGCGGGAGAGCTGTGGCAGCCCCTTTGCTTATTCCCAGCATGGAAAGACCACCAGATCCCTGCTCCTTATGGCTCTGGCATGCAACGCACTCCCTAGAGGGACCCCTTACAAGGCTACCAATAACTAACATCACCTCCAACTCTTACTACTGCACTGAAGGTTAGAGTCAGATTTTGATGACGTCTCTTTTCATTAAATTTCCAGACTACATAGAAACCTGGGGTGATAGGCCTTTCTTCATGCTTTTAGCTGTATGGTCTTTAGCAAAAATTCCTTCAATTCTTAATGATCAGCATTGCTATAAGATGTTCCCTATTTATGATATCTGCAGATTATTTCAATGGAAAACTTGGATGGAATAAAAGGTAGTTAAATGCATCCTCAAGTTGCCATTTTTAACTGAAAGCCATCTCTGCTTTTATGAAATCTGGGACAGCTACCAAATTAACACCCACATGTACTAGTAATGGCTGGCAGAGTAGAGAATTGGGAGCAGAAGATCTATTCTGTGTTCTTATTCCATTTCTCAGTCATCACCTACAAGCAGATGTCTCCTACAAGAACATCAATTTAGTGGCCAAAAGTATCTTGGAAAGAGGAAGCCAAGATATTTTTCTAATGTGTGGCTTTCCAATATTTTTGACATCTAGAAGTCACCAGATCAATTAAATACTCAATCATGTTCTGCTGCTTTTTCCACTGTGCAGTGCCATTTGTCAGGGCCCTTCAGGAACACAGGCAGATACCTTTATGAAACTTCTGTTATCCCACTGTAAACTGTCTCACATTAATAAGATTCACCTTCAGGTGGAAGGAAATTCACATAATTCCTCCCATATGTGAGTTTCTTCTTCTAAGTTTATATGGTCAACACCTCATTGCACATGCTCATCAAACCAGACTAAGGAATTTTGACAAACATTCCTAGGTTGTAAAAGTTATGTCAAAGTTTTCTTTTAAAATTCTACAAACACATAAATAGCCTATCATTTTATATTTAGGTTTTATTTCCCAGATAATTTCTTCTTTGGGTTCTGGCTGAATTTCCTCTTACCTCCCACTAACCACCTAGTGCTCAAATTCAGTAAATTAGGAGCAGAAATTTCAGAAGCTTAGCATTTGGCCAAAGCCTCTGAACTGCAGCAAGAGGAGAAAGTATGCCAAGATTTCAGTTATTTCTGAGAAGCACATGGGAGAAAGGGCACTTGATCAGAAAAGCCTGTTGATGACTGAGGTTTGATACAGTACTGCTAGGAGAATTTGGTGCAGGAATACCTACATGGCATGACTCTGAATGTGGGGTACACAGTCTTACAGGCGAAGGCCATTATATTGCCAGCACCTCTGAACAAAATCAGAAACATTTTAATTTCATAGGTGATTGAATAAATTTGATCACAAAAATAGTGTTTTATACTGACATTAAAAGTGGTTATCAGCTGGGTGCCATGGCTTACACCTGTAATCCTAGCACTTTGGGAGGTTGAGGCAAGCAGATTGCTTGAGTCCAGGAGTTCTAGACCAGCCTGGGTAACATGGTGAAGCCCCATTTCTACAAAAATACCAAAAAAAAAAAAAAAAAAAAGTAACCAGGTGTGGTAGCATGCGCCTGTAGTCCCAACTAGCTGGGAATCTGAGGTGGGAGGATGGTTTGAGTCCGAGAAGTCAAGGCAGCAGAGAGCTATGATGGTGCCACTGCACTCTAGCCTGGGCGACAGAGTGAGATCTTATATAAAAAAAAGAGTGGTTATCATTTAATAAACACTTATTGAGTGACTACTATATGGCAGTCACTGTGCTAAGACTAAAGTATACCAAGATGCATAAGACCTCCTCACCAAATAGGGGATAATTTAGGGAAAAGATTATAGTAAAAGAAAGAGCTTAGGCCAGGCGTGGTGGCTCACACCTGTAATCCCAGCACTTTGGGAGGCTGAGGCAGGTGGATCACCTGAGATCATGAGTTTGAGACCAGCCTGGCCTACATGGTGAAACCCAGTCTCTACTAAAAAAACACAAAAATTAGCCGGGCGTGGTGGTGTGCACCTGTAATCCTAGCTACTCGGGAGGCTGAGGCACGAGAATCACTTGAACCTGGGAGATGGAGGTTGCAGTGAGCTGAGATCATGCCACTGCACTCCAGCCTGGGCGACAGTGAGACTTTGTCTCAAAAAAAAAAAAGAAGAGCTTATACAATTCTGTGATTCTACCAATGGTGTTTTATCTAGCTCCTTAATAAATATTGGTATTTTAAAATATTTATTTTAGGAAATTACAAACATATATAAAAGTAGAGAAAATAGTGTAATGAAACTAGTGTATTCATTACTCATCTTCAAAAATCATTAATACATTGTCAAGCTCTTTTTTATCTACATGCTCTTAACTACCCCAATTTTGAGATTATTTTGAAGTAAATCCTGAGTATCATATCATATCCTCTGTGAATACTTCAATGTATATCTGTAGGAAATAAGGACTCTGTTTTTTAAACACACCCGCAATACTATTGTTACCACATGTAGACAAGTCTACAATAAATCATGAGTATCATCACATAAATATTCATGTTGAACTGATTGTTCTATTTAAGCAATTTTTATAGTTTTTTAAAAATTATAATTTAAATAAGGTCCATAGTGTGCCACTTGTTGATTAGCATGTGCAGTCTCTTTTAATCTGTAATATCCTACTCCATCTCTTTTTCTTGATTTTTTTGTTGCTTATTTTATACTTTCCCATAGTCTGGGTTTTGCTGATTGCATCCCCGATGGTATAGTTGAACATATTCCTTTATTTGCCATATTTTCTATAGATTGGCAGCTAGATTTAGAGGTTTGATCTGCTTCAAGTCAGATTTTTTTCAACACTACTTCATAGGTGGTTTTTCCATCATGAAGAAAATGTTGTCTCAGTGTCTCTCTTTTTTGTGACATCATTAGAGTTTACAAAATGGTAATACTCAAGCGGGTGCGGTGGTTCACAACTATAATCCCAGCATTTTGGGAGGCAGTAGCAGGTGGATTGCTTGAGCCCAGGAGTTCGAGACCAGCCTGGGCAACATGGTGAAACCCTGTGTCTACAAAAAATACAAAACAATTAGTCAGGTGTGATGGTGTGCACCTGTAGTCCCAGCTTCCTGGGAGGCTGAGACAGGAGGATCACCTGAGCCCAGGAGGTTGAGGCTACAGTGAGCCATGATCGTGCCACTGCATTCCAGCCTGGGTAACAGAGTGAGACTGTCTCAAACAAACAAACCAAACAAAAACTGTAATACTCTAATTTTATAATTCCTTTTCATTTGGTATTAGAATACTTCTATACAAAAAAAACCCTTCCCCTCATAAATTATTTGGCAATTCTGAAATACAGACTGTAAAAGGCAGGAAAGGTACAATTCTTTCCCTTTATCATATTTCAAAATAATGAGATGTTGATGTCAGCTTCATTCTTCCTGTACAGCCTGCAGACCTGTGAGCCAATTAAACTTATTTTCTTTATAAATTACCCAGTTTCAGGTGTCTCTTTATAGCAATGTGATAACAGACTAATACAAGCACCATCTTGAATCAAGAATTTAAGAACCTTTAAAAAATTAACCTCTAAAACTCTATGACTTACTGTAATGGCACAAATTCATAAGAATGATCAGTCTGTGGTTTGTTTTGGAGCAATCACTCATGTATGTTTCACAGAAGAGAATAATGCTGTGACTTTGACTTCTTATGATCATAAAAACTTGAAAAGACAACAAAGTGATACAGGTACAAAAGTTTTAAGAGTAAATGTTTCCTTCTCTCTAATCCTAATTATCAGAGGTAATTACCCTTACAGGTGGGTGTTGTCCTAGCTTGGGTTCCCCAAAAAGTAGAGCCTGAGACAGGGACTTGAGGACTTAGGTGCAGTTAGGCCATGTGAAAGTCACAGGGGGCAAGAGAAAGAGGGAGAGAAGCAGGAGGCGGCAACATAGGGACATATCATCAAAATTCTGACGTTCAATTCCACCAGGACTTGTGAAAGTTAAACTTACTAAAAAAAATAAAATAAAATAAAATAGGACTGGGCATGGTGGCTTATGCCTGTAATCCCAGCACTTTGGGAGGCCAAAGTGGGCAGATCACAAGGTCAGGAGATCAAGACCATCCTGGCTAACATGGTGAAACCCTGTCTCTACTAAAAAATACAAAAACTTAGCTGGGCATGGTGGCAGGCGCCTGCAGTCCCAGCTACTTGGGAGGCTGAGGCAGGAGAATGGCGTGAACCTGGGAGGCGGAGCTTGCAGTGAGTGGAGATCCCGCCACTGCACTCCAGCCTGGGCGACGGAGCAAGACTCCGTCTCAAAAAATAAATAAATAAATAAATTAATTAATTAATTAAACAAAAAAAAATAGTTTTTCCGTGGAGCATGTTAAATACAAGCAAACACAATAAACTTAGAATTAGCATATGACCCAGCATTTTCACTCCCTAGTATATACCCCAAAGAATTTAAAGTTGGGACTCAAACAGATACTTGTACACCAATGTTCATAGTGGCGTTATTCACAATATTCAAAATGTGGAACAACCAAATGCCCCCTCAGCAGATGAATGTATCAACAAAAGTTGATATATACATACAATGGAATATTATTCAGCCTTTAAAAGGAATGGCTGGGCGCGGTGGCTCACGCCTGTAATCCCAGCACTTTGGGAGGCCAAAGTGGGCAGATCACGAGGTCAGGAGATCAAGACCATCCTGGCCAACATGGTGAAACGCCATCACTACTAAAAATACAAAAATTAGCCATGCACGGTGGTGCATGCCTATAGTCCCAGCTACTGGGGAGGCTGAGGCAGGAGAATTGCTTGAACCTGGGAGGCTGAGGCTACAGTAAGCTGAGATGTCGCCACTGCACTCCAGCCTGGGTGACAGAGCAAGACTTCATCTCAAAAAAAAAAAAAAAAAGATTACAATGGTAAATTTATATTGTGTATATTTTACTGCAATTTTAAAAAGTATACAGGATGACTCCAAGACTTGTCCACTTGAAGGCTGTGGGCTGTGGTAGGGCTGGGGAATTTATGCGTTAGCTCTCATTCTACATTGGTAGAGTGTTGCTCACTCACTTTTCCTAGGTGGCTCTTGTTTGCAAGGCTAAGTGGGCTTCCTTGAGAAGCCCCCAAGGCAGAGTATGAAAAGACCACAGGCGGCCGGGCGCGGTGGCTCATGCTTGTAATCCCAGCACTTTGGGAGGCCGAGGCGGGCGGATCACGAGGTCAGGAGATCGAGACCACGGTGAAACCCCGTCTCTACTAAAAATACAAAAAAATTAGCCGGGCGTGGTGGCAGGCGCCTGTAGTCCCAGCTACTCAGAGAGGCTGAGGCAGGAGAATGGCGTGAACCCGGGAGGCGGAGCTTGCAGTGAGCCGAGATTGCGCCACTGCACTCCAGCCTGGGCGACAGAGCGAGACTCCGTCCCACAAAAAAAAAAAAAAAAAAAAAAAGAAAAGACCACAGGCATGCTCTTTCAGTGGGACATCACCACTACACTCAGAGCATGTGTGGAACCACCTACACAGCTGTGGCTGAAATCAGAGATGGACTGAGGGTATGCAATCTGGGGCCTCAAAAGGCCTCTGGTACAAATATGTGTCCTTTTAGACAATTCTCTCGTGCATTTACAAATATACAAATAAGGCTCTATCTATATCTACACATATTTTTATATACTGTTAATTTTACTTTTGCAAATCATGCTACTCATGTTGTTTGGCAAACTTGCTTTCCTCATAGATATATTTCTAGCTTTGCACTTATAGATGCACCTCAATCTGTTTAGCCACTGCAGAGTAATCCATTGTATATGGAGGTACTCTAATTTTTTTTAACCCACTGCAATTGTAGCTTCACATTCATCAATAACAAATACGTTTTGCTAAGGTCACCAGTGACTTTCATATCTTTAAACCCAATCAGTCATTTTTAGGGACTTCTATGGCCTTCACTTGCTTTCATCTTCTTTGATGTGTTTTCTTTGACATTTGCATCGTGATGGTATATTCTTTGCTTCAAGTCACACATTTTCAGATGTAATTTTAAAAGAATTAGTAAATATGGTGACAGATTCAAAGTCAAATCATCATATAAGATAGAACAGGGATTGTTTTCCTTGTCTTTTTATAAAAAACATTTTTCCAAGCTGTTTGCTCCTGAATTTTCTGTAAGCAAGAAAAAACTCTCAAAAATGTTTGACTTGATGTTTGAAGAAAATATCTGCTAATTATAGTTTGCAGGCATGTGCAACAAAATAACATACATGTGGATTACAGCATTCTGTAATCTTTGCTGACACTGAGTGAAATAGGCTATTATTAGTTGAGAATTATGTGGGCAGGATATAGATGGGGTGATTTTAACAATTAAGTGAAAAGACAGTTTTTTTTTTCGTTCAATGTCAATACATTTTAATGTCTCTCAAAATCCAGTCTTATTTAATTGAAATCATTTCAGGAGATTTAGGAGTATTTATGTTGAGCTTCTATTAACCTTTCAAATTTAGGGTTGACACTTGGGACTTAGATTACAAAGTATAACATTTGTATTAGTTGGCATGCAAAAAGCACAAGTTTGTCCATCCTGGGTGCCTCAGTCTGTTTAGGCTGCCATAACAAAATACCGTAGACTGGGTGGCTTAACAACAGACATGTATTTCTCACAGTTCTGGAGGCTGATTATGATCAAGGTGCCAGGCCGGGCATGGTGGCTCACGCCTGTAATCCCAGCACTTTGGGAGGCCAAGGTGGGCAGATCACGAGGTCAAGAGATCGAGACCATCTTGGCCAAGGTGGTGAAACCCTGTCTCTACTAAAAATACAAAAATTAGCTGGGCATGGTGGCACATGCCTGCAGTTCCAGCTACTTGGGAGGCTGAGGCAGGAGAATTGCTTGAACCCGGGAGGTGGGAGGCAGAGGTTGCAGTGAGGTTGCACTGCACTCCAGCCTGGCTACAGAGCGAAACTCCGTCTCAAAAAATAAATAAATAAACAAACAAACAAACATCAAGGTGCCAGCAGATTCAGCATCTGATGAGGACCCTGGCCCTGCTTGTTGACAGCTGCCTTCTCATTACATATTCACATGGCAGAGAAAGGAAGCTTTTGTGTCTCTTCCTCTTCTTCTTTTTCTTTCTTTTTTCTTCCTTTTTTTTTTTTTTTTTTTTTTAACTAGGCAAAGAACTTTATTAACCTTTGTTTCAAACTTTATTCCCAGGCTTCTTCGGTTTAATTAGCTGCAAAGAATGAACTGTGTATAAGCAAAAACTGAAAAGAGCTGCAGTGTCGAAGAGGCTTGGGCTTAAAGATATTAGAGATCTAGATTTTATCAGATCCATAAACAAACATTTCTTAAAAAGCAGTCATAATATAAAACGGCAGCTCCCAGTAACTTCTTCATGTTTTATCTTCATAAGTTGACTCAGTTCAGTTTGCCTCATTCTTGGAAGCCTCATCAAAATTCTCCACAAGCTCTGGAACTTCATCATCATCATCACCATCCTCTCCAGTAGCAAGTGGTGCTTTTCCATCCGCAGACTGTTCGGGCAGAGCTTCAGCCAGTCTCCTTAAACTAGTTGGACTGTCTGCACCAAGCTGGTTTAAGACGCTGGCTAGCATTTCTGTCAGCTGCTTTGTCTCAGCATGGCCTGTAATGGTGAAGTGTTCGCTGCCAGAGATGCCTGAACCTTAGGGTTGTTAAAGTGGATCACTGTTCCTTGGTTTGTAAACATAGTCACCTCTTCAATACCAGAGATATTGTTTACTCCTCACTTCTTTAAGGAGAACTGAAGTTTTTGATCATCTGTTGTGGCTGTTCTATGAACCACCTTCTTTCTGTGAGCAGTTCCTTTCCCACCAATGCGCATTCGTGACTGCAGTTTGGCGAGTTTTTCCTGGTTCATGATCGTTTCTTTCATCTTGTCCGAGCGGATAAGGGGTCGCGCGGGGGACTAGGATTGGTCCTCAGGGGGTCTCTGGTGGACCAGCTGAGATGAAGCGCACACATGCTAGAACGCAAGATGGCAGCTCTTCCTCTTCTTAAAAAGGCATTAATCCCGTCATCGGGACTCTACATCCGTGACCTCATCTAAATAGAATGACCTCCCAAAGGCTCACTGTCTAGTACCATCATACTACGGGTTTAGGGCTTCAACATATGAGTGATGGGGGCACATGAGCATCCAGTCCATAAGACAGGGATATGTGTTTCGCCGCTTATTATGTGTGTGACCATGGTTGTATCACTTAACCTTAGTTTTCTCATCTACAAAATGAGTCATATTTTATAATCTCATACAGCTCATGTGAAGATGAAATGGAATAACATTTCTTTTTTTCCTTTTTTTTTTTTTTTTTGAGACGGAGTTTCGCTCTTGTTGCTCAGGCTGGAGTGCAGTGGCACAATCTTTGCTCACTGCAACCTCCACCTCCGAGGTACAAGCAATTGTCCTGCCTCAGCCTCCCAAGTAGCTGGGATTACAGGGGTGTGCCACCACGCCTATCTAATTTTTGTATTGTTTTAGTAGAGATGGAGTTTCACTACGTTGGCCAGGCTAGTCTCCAATTCCTGACCTCAAGTGATCTGCCCTCCTTGGCCTCCCAAAATGTTGGGATTACAGTCGTGAGCCACCACACCCAGCCAAAATGGGATAACACTACTAAAGTGTTTGATGATGCCTTTTGTGTAGGCAGCTATTATTAGGATACTTCTCTGAGTATAAAATGTTAGTCACTCTTTACGGGTCAATATCATGGTGGTCAGATGGGTTGGAAGGGCATGCTTTCAGTAGGACTCAATGGAACATGAAACTACTAATTGTGTCAGCAAGGCACCCTACTTGGAAAGGTGATTTGTCAGCACTGAATCCATCTACACTTGCTAGATTCTGATAAGGATTAGGGATGTAGTCAGGGATTCACACAATGCTAACTGACCAGGAGGTAGGTCAAAGTCATGGACTTTGTTCCATTTTTATCACATTCTTACCTTCCCAAGGATACTAGAGTCCAGAGACTGATGTAAGAGCTTTAAGCCTAGGGTCCCTCTGCTTCCAAGATAGAGGGTAGTGAATGGGCTTCCGATATACTCTTGCAAATGAGCTTTTCCTGTAGAGAAGCTTAGAGTAGAGCTTCTGTGGAGAAGCTGTAGAGAAGTGAGACCTCAGAGTCTCAAAGGGGGTATTTTCTGTAGCATCCTCCTCATCTAAATATCTTTTGACCTGTGCTTTCTAGTTAAAATTTTTATTTCTTTTCCCTAGGAAAAGATTAAATTTAATTGGGATACTCACAATCTAAAATTGAACAAATGAATATATGTACTTTTTTTTTGGAGGGATTGTTAATTAAGAAACAGAGAAGAGCTATCTGTAAATTAGAAAATAATGAAAGAAAGAGAAGTTGCAGTCATTTTCCATAATTTTAATACTGCAATGAAACCTAAACATCTTTGGCCTTCACAGCCAGTGGGTATAAACAAGGTCACAGGAACATTAGTAAGACCTGAATTTAGCATCCTTATTATCCCTTCCTGACATATTTCAGGACCCCACCTCATCTCTAATTTCATGGATGTTTCACTTGTGCTCAGGTGCTCTAATTTTGTATCATTACTGAAGTCCATTACTAGGAACCATTGTATTGTGGTTCTTCAATATAGCCACTGTGGCCAGGATCTCCAGTGGGAATGCTACTTCCTGGCACTTTTGCTCCACTGCTGTGTGGAGATTCCTGCCAGATGCCATCCTGTGCTTTGCAGAGATGGGGGACATGCTCGTCTCTTCTCTAAGCAGCAATTTGTCACCTAAGCTCCATAGTGCTATTGTGTATGCAGTTTGTCTTTGCCCAGGCTGGAGTGCAGTGGTGCGATCTTGGCTCACTGCCACCTCCATCTCTGGGGTTCAAGCGATTCTCCTGCCTCAGCCTCCTGAGTAGCTGGGATTACAGGCACGTTTTGTATTTTTAGTAGAGATGGGGTTTCACCATGTTGGTCAGGCTGGTCTCAAACTCCTGACCTCGTGATCCGCCTGCCTCGGCCTCCCAAAGTACTGGGATTATAGGCATGAGCCACCACGCCTGGCCTATGCCGTTTGTCTTGTAAGCCTCTTTTTGCTTACAAATGCTTTTGCTTACAAATTACATAATGCTTTTGCTTTTATTTACAACACCTGCTTCTGTACAGGGTGTCCTTGAGGGTTGGATAATGGATACTTTTCTATCCTTCTTTTCCACATCTTTCTTTTCTCTGTTTCAGATTACTATGCAAAACCACCTTGCTTTCCTTTTTTTTTTTTTTTTTTTTTGAGACTGAGTCTTGCTCTCTCACCCAGGTTGGAGTGCAGTGGCACGATCTCGGCACACTGTAACCTCCACCTCCAGGGTTCAAGCGATTCTCCTGCTTCAGCCTCCCCAGTAGCTGGCACTACAGGCACCTGCCACTACACCCGGTTAATTTGTGTACTTTTAGTAGAGACGGAGTTTCACCATGTTGGCCAGGCTGGTCTCGAACTCCTGACCTCTGGTGATCCCCCTGCCTCGGCCTCCCAAAGTGCTGGGATTACAGGCATGAGTCACCGTGCCCAGACACCTTGCCTTCTTTTCTGCGGGGGTGGGGTAGGTAAATTCTGCATGTAGAGTAATGAATGCAAATAAATCTTTGAGGTTGGAAATCTGGGGAAGTTACCAAAAGGTTAATGAAGTGCCTATGCTTAGCTTAGGCACTTCATTAAACTTTTAATAATAGTAATAATAAATGTTTTATGTCAATTGGAATTCTTTGGGCTGAAAGTAATACAATATTTAATTTATAGTGCCTTAAGCAATAAAGGCACTAATGTCCCTTCTGCTCCAAAATATTAGGGCTCTGGATAAATGCCCAATGTAAGACTTTGTCTGTTTTATTTATTAGTGTATCCCCCAAAGTCTAGAAGACCTGGCAATAGTAAGTGCCCAGTAAATACTTACTGAATGGACAAATGAATGTCTTTTCCACTCTCCTGACTTTTCATTCACAAGCATGACATGGCTGCAGCTGCTCTATTATGTTATTATAAGGCAATGACCAGAGCAAGAATAAAGGGTGCTCAAGATAAAATACTCTATTCACACATATCTTTGTTAGCAGGGACAAAAATTTTTCTGAGAAGACATCAGCAGACTTCTCCTTTTCATTGGCCAGAAATGGAACATCAGCTCACTCTTAGACCACTCAACATATGAAGAATATGAGATTGTCATAATTGACTTCAGTTGGTTTTAATTCATTTGAGGAGATTGGGTACTACTCTGCAGCCCAAACCAAATCAGGGCCCTGCTAGCAAGAAAGAAGAGAATGGTGGGGACCAACAGGTGCCTGCTACACCCTTTCCAACATTCCCAGCCCCAGTTTTCATATTTGTTGCATTTCCTCCCATGCAGCACACTTTGGTCATTGGAACAAAATAATTGGCCATGTCCTCATTTTTTAAGAGTCTTTCATAGAAAAGTTAGCAGAATATCTGGCCTGCATATTATTTAAATGAAGGGAAAGCTTAGCAGTTCAGAACATCATCTCTGAACTAAAGTATATTTAGGCTGGGCATGGTGGATCACACCTGTAATCCCAGTACTTTGGGAGGCTGAGGCAGGTGGATCACCTGAGGTCAGGAGTTCGAGACCAGCCTGGCTGACATGGTGAAACCCTGTGTCTACTAAAATTACAAAAATTAGCCAGTATGGTGGCGAGCGCCTGTAATCCCAGCTACTCGGGAGGCTGAGGCATGAGAATCTCTTGAACCTGGGAAGCGGGAGGTTGCAGTGAGCGGAGATCATGCCATTGCAGTCCAGCCTGGGAGATGGAGCAAGACCCTGTCTGTAAATAAATAGATAAATAAATAAAGAAAGTATATTGAGAGCCTCCAAGTTGCCAGTGTTCTTTCTTGAACATTACACTACAATTCAAATTTTTCGTTAATTCTGGCTGACCTCCCTCATACCTAGCCCAAGTTTTTAAGACATGTGGATTGAGAAGTTTGTATTCAAAAGTTCTTTTTTTCCCCCACTGTGGGATGCTTGAGTAGATAACATTGAATTGACATTCTATTAGTACTCTAGTAATGGGCCAGCTCATTCCTTCTTTAATCCAACTTCATGAAGCAACCTGTGTACCTAGAAAAGAAATCCTTGCATCATTAAATTGAAATGAATTAGACTTTTAGACGCAGTGGGTGGTTTTAGCTGTGTCATGCAACGTTTTGAAGAAGGGGCTTCTGTAGACATAGACACAGAGACATCAAGGAGGCACTAAAAAAAAAAGCAGGTGCAAAATGAAGAAATAAACTGTACCCTAAGAGCTCTTGTCCATCTAGAACATGCAGCTTTACATTCTAGGGACACAAAGTACTCTTTCTCAACTTAAGGAATAGTCACGTATAATTTCCCCCAGACAGCATGAACATCCAGATGCCTAGTCCTCTTAGGGGTTCAGAAACCCTGAACCAGTGGTTGAAAAACCACTGGTATTAATAAAAGGCCTCCTGTCAGTAAAAGGTTATTAGAGAGTAACTGGGGAGCACTTTCCTTTAGAAAAGTGTGTTCAGAGCCATTAGAATGCCCAGAACTAGTTAACCGAGGGCATTTTAACTGTCATTGAAGAGATAAAATGGCAGTCATGCTGGGCTCCAATCACTGTTGGCCACCATGGAAACCATCTCTCAGAACTGGCTTCCAGCTGCTTACATTTCACATCCTGGTGACCTCAGGACAAACACAGGAGCATTTTTATGTTATTTTAAATCTTCAAATGCAGGCAGCTTCAGACAGAGTCTCAAGTTATCACCAGATTAATTGGAAACATTTGGACATTCAGGAAGTGGTAAAGTTGTAAAAATTAGTAGGATATTGAATTCAGAGGTATATCCTTTTACATCTTAGCTCTCAGTCATCTTGGATAAATTATTATTATTATTATTACTGTTATTATTATTATTATTATTTGAGACAGAGTTTCACTCTTGTTGCCCAGGCTGAAGTGCAATAGCACGATCTTGGCTCACCACAACTTCTGCCTACTGGGTTCAAGCAATTCTCCTGCCTCAGCGTCCCGAGTAGCTGGGATTACAGGCATGCGCCACCATGCCCAGATAATTTTGTATTTTTAGTAGAGACGGGGTTTCTCCATGTTGGTCAGGCTGGTTTTGAATTCCCAACCTCAGGTGATCCACCCTTCTCGGCCTCCCAAAGTGCTGGGATTACAGGCGTGAGCCATTGCGCCCAGCCTTGGATAAATTATTTAATCATTGAGACCAGGCGCGGTGGCTCACGCTTGTAATCCCAGCACTTTTGGAGGCCGAGGTGGGC